>NC_041402.2:106261680-106524180 GCF_900747795.2 Erpetoichthys calabaricus | reverse complement strand
ACCTAGACGATACGGACGCTCGTCTAAAAATGTAGAAAGATTATCTTCACGTTGCTACCTTCTGTGTGCAGCTGCTTCGTGAAGCGACATGCTGCATGGTGCTTCGCATACTTAAAAGCTCAAAGGGCACGTATTGATTTTTGACTTTGTTTTTCTCTGTCTCTCTCTCTCTCCCTGCTCCTGACGGAGGGGGTGTGAGCTGCCGCCTTCAACAGCTTTGTGCCGCGGTGCTTCGCATACTTAAAAGCCAAACAGCCCTATTGATTTGTTTGCTTTCCTCTCTCTCCTGACGTGCACTCCTTTGAAGAGGAAGATATGTTTGCATTCTTTTAATTGTTAGACAGAACTGTCATCTCTGTCTTGTCATGGAGCACAGTTTAAACTTTTGAAAAAGAGACAAATGTTTGTTTGCAGTGTTTGAATAAAGTTCCTGTCTCTCTACAACCTCCTGTGTTTCTGCGCAAATCTGTGACCCAAGCATGACAATATAAAAATAACCATATAAACATATGGTTTCTACTTCGCAGATTTTCTTATTTCGCGGGTGGCTCTGGAACGCAAGCCCCGCGATGGAGGAGGGATTACTGTACACATACATACACACACGCATATACATATATATATATATATATATATATATACACACACAGACACATATATATACATATATACAGTATATTTATATATCTACATATATATATACACATATATACAGTGGAACCTCGGTTCACGACCATAATTCGTTCCAAAACTCTGGTCGTGAACCGAAGCAATTTCTCCCATAGGATTGTATGTAAATACAATTAATCCGTTCCAGACCGTAGAAACTGTATGTAAATATATACATTTTTTTTAGTTTTTAAGCACAAATATAGTTAATTATACCATAGAATGCACAGCGTAATGGTAAACTAAATGTAAAAACATTGAATAACACTGAGAAAACCTTTAACAACAGAGAAAACTAACACTGCAATAGTTCGCGCTATAGTGCTAGGAACCGCTCTCGCTAAAAACACTTTTTTTAATGAGTTTTAAGCACAGGGGGAAAAAAGGAACATTTGAAAAATCCGTAATTTAATAAACCACCAAGAAAAGTAACATTGCAACAATGCAGGCTACGAACCGATCACTGGAAACAGAACTGAAAACAAAAACAAGCCTTCTCTAACTTATGCGTCCCTCAATCGCTCTGTGTGTGTGTGCGTGCGTCTCTCTTTTGCGAGCCTGGAGCGCCTGTGTGTATCTCTGTAACGCGCTCCTGTGTGTGTGCACGCGCGCCTCTCACCCCCCACACCCCCCCCACCCCGCCTGTGTGTGTGTGCGTGCGTCTCTCTTTTGCGAGCCTGGAGCACCTGTGTGTGTCTCTCTAGCGCGCTCCTGTATGTGTGCGCGCGCCTCTCTCGCGCGTGCTCCTGTGTGTGTGTGTACAGCCCTCTGTCTCTTGCGCTGCCTCTCTGTGTGTGTGTGTGTGTGTGTGTGTGTGTGTGTGTGTGTGTGTGTGTGTGTGTGTGTGTGTGTGTGTGTGTGTGTGTGTGTGCGCGCGCGCTCTCTCTCTCTCTCTCTCTCTCGCTCGCTGCACAGGAAATGCACAGGGAGAGAATGAACATCAACAAACCGAAAGGGAACCTGGCTTGTTCGTATACCGAGCGTTTGGTCGTGAACCGAGGCAAAAGTTTGGCGAACTTTTTGGTCGTAAACCGAGTTGTACGTGTGCCGAGACGTTCGTGAACCGAGGTTCCACTGTATATATATATATATATCTACATATGTACATATTTATATATATATATATATCTACATATGTACATATTTATATATATATATATATATATATATATACATATCTACATATATATATACATATCTACATATATATATATATATATATATACATATCTACATATATATATATATATATATATACATATCTACATATATATATATATATATATATACATATCTACATACATATATATATATATATATATATATATATATATATATATATATATATATATATATATATATATACATATATATATATATAATATATATATATATATACATATACATATATCTATATATATTTACATCTATACATATTAATAAAAGGCAAAGCCCTCACTGACTGACTGACTCACTGACTGATCACTAATTCTCGAACTTCCCGTGTAGGTGGAAGGCTGAAATTTGGCAGGCTCATTCCTTACAGCTTACTTACAAAAGTTACGCAGGTTTCATTTCGAAATTCTACGCGTAATGGTCATAACTGGAACATGTTTTTTGTCCATATACTCCAATGGAGGAGGCGGAGTCACGTATCGCGTCATCACGCCTCCTACGTAATCACGTGAACTAAAAACAAGGAAGACATTTACAGCACGAGTCAAACGCGGGAACGAAGGTAAATGATGTTAATTTTTGAGTGTCTTTTAATACTGTGTAAGCATACATATTAACACATGTGCAATTAAACGTGTGCATTTACGGGGTGATTTCTCAGGCTTAAAAGCTTGCCTTTTATCAAACGCGGGAACAAAGATAAATGACGTTCACTGTCTTTTAATACTGTGTAAGCATACATATTAACACATGTGCAATTAAACGTGTGCATTTACGGGGTGATTTCTCAGGCTTAAAAGCTTGCCTTTTACTAAAAAGGTAAATGCAAACTATTTTCATTCTGAAGGGCACAAACCACGTTAGATTTCAGACGTTAAACGCGCAAAAATGTCGGTACACCAGATAAATAAGCCCAACATATTATCAGTTGTATGCTTACAATACATATAGAAATGTGTTAATCGTTAACTAATATTATGGGATGGTGTTTTTCGACTCGCGCCTTGATTTAAATGATTGCATTTCTTGGTGGGTTTGCGTAGCTTATTGTCAATATCTTTACACCTCTTTTTAAGACTTAATTTAAAAAGGTTTTCTTTTGTTCTTAATTAAAATTTAAAAGCAATACTTCACCGCTGCAAAGCCCCTGTAGCGCTGACGTCCGAGGTTCGATTACCGTAAGCGAGTGCAGTGAGTGTGTACGCCTGATGAGCCAAGAATAAGGGGGAAAGACGTGTCGCGTACTCTTTGCATTATTTGACAGTAAACTATTTTCAACCATTCTATGATCTGCTTCTCACAACTGAAGGCACCGTGGCTGATGTTACGTCACTTGCTGGACAACCATAAGCGTTACCTGGTAGGTAACCAGCCACTCACTTCACTCCCTTACGGGAATCGAATCTCTGAGGTTTTCTTTTGTTCTTAATTAAAATTTAAAAGCAATACTTCACCGCTGCTAAGCCCCTCTAGCGCTGACGTCCGAGGTTCGATTACCGTAAGCAAGTGCAGTGAGTGTGTACGCCTGATGAGCCAAGAATAAGGGGGAAAGACATGTGGCGTACTCTTTGCATTATTTGACAGTAAACTATTTTCAGCCATTCTATGATCTGCTTCTCACAACTGAAGGCACCGTGGCTGATGTTACCTCACTTCCTGGCCAACCATAAGCGTTACCTGGTAGGTAACCAGCCACTCACTTCACTTCCTTACGAGAATCGAACCTCGGACGTCAGCGCTACAGGCAAAGCCCCTAAAATTGCGCCACGGCGTGTGGTTCGTTTATTTGACAACATGTAGATCGGGGTAATTACATTCCGCGCCACGGCGTGTGATTCATTTATTTGACAACATGTAGATCGGGGTAAATACATTCACGGCATTCGTAGTCTGATTCACAATCTGATTGTATGGGTGGTTACCTACCAGGTAACGCTTATAGTTGGCCACCAAGTCAGGTCGAAGTGATCACTCGAGTGAAGGCAGCTTCACAAAAAAACAGATCCTTCACAAACTGTTATTAGTATATTTTCCCTCAATTTAAGAAGGTTTTCTTTTCTTCTTAATAAAAATTTTAAAGCGGTACTTCGCCGGTGCGAAGCGCGTGGATTTGACCGACTGACACATACAGACATATTCATGAGTGCAGGTACTAAGGAAAGAAAGTACCGTGTAAACCTAAAGTTTAAATTAAGTTCATAGACCTACAAAAGGTTGCCATTCATTTGAGGCAAGATTGCTTTTCTTCTGTACAACTATACGTTGCATTCTCAAGAGTGTGCTTGCATGGCTTCGGATATAGATATATATATATATATATATGTATGTATGTATGTCTATATATAAATATGTATAGACATATATACATATATATGTAGATATGTAAATTTGTATATGTATGTAGATATGTGGATATGTATATATGTTTATGTATATATATAGTTACATAACCTCTTTAACACACTACTTCTCCGCTGCGAAGCGCGGGTATTTTGCTATATGTAGATATCTGTATATGTAGATATGTATATATGTATATCTATATATATGTTTACATAACCTCTTTAACACACTACTTCTCCGCTGCGAAGCGCGGGTATTTTGCTATATATATATATATATATATATATATATATATATATATATATATATATATATATATGACAGCAACACTCATAACAATGACAACACAGTTACATATATATATATGTATATATATATATGTCAATCTATCTATGTATGTATGTCTAGATATATAGATAGATATATATATATATATATAAATGTATATATATATATATATATATATATCTATGTATATGTAGATGTGTATATATATGTAGATGTGTATATATGTAGATATGTAAATATTTCTGTATATATATGTGTCTGTGTGTATGTATATGTGTGTGTTTATGTATGTGTGTATATATATGTTGATATGTGTATATATATATGTATATATATGTGGATGTGTATATGTATATATATATGTAGATATGTGTATATGTAGATATGTAAATATGTATATGTATATATATATATATGTGTCTGTATGTATGTATATATATATATATATGTGTGTGTATATATATATATATGTGTGTGTGTATGTATGTATGTGTGTATATGTATGTGTATATATATGTTGATATATGTATATATATGTGGATGTGTATATTTATATATATATGTATATATATGTATGTATGTGTATATGGAGATATGTATATATAATTATATATCTTTATGTATATATATATGTTTACATAACCTCTTTAACACACTACTTCTCCGCTGCGAAGCGCGGGTATTTTGCTAGTATATATATATATCTTTATAAATCTATATACTGCATATATAAAAGTCTGTGTATGTTCCAGCATCACTTCTGAATGGCTGGAGCGATTTTCATGAAACTTGGTACACGCTTCTCATTGGTTGACTAAAAATACTGTAGGGTCAAATCAACCCTAACCCCACCCCATTCTGGGTAGGATGGGGGATGTTATCATCCTGTTGACACTCGGAATGACCACCAGAGGGCGAATTAAAGGTGACTACCAGCATTCTTTATTTTTGAGCACCACCGCGCCCCTGTCGCTTTTCAATTTAACAATTTTTGGGACTCATTCTGTGTTTGTGATTTGAGCCGCCATATATAGGCTCTCTATATATATATATAAAGCAGACTGTAACAATCTTGCAGTCTTGTATGTATGTTATCAAACACTCGAAACGTTTCTGGTGTGCTCCGTAAAAGCAAGCTGACAATTTTATCATGAGAAATCCGTAGTATTATTTGTTTGTCGTTTGATGTTTGTTTTTGTTAACTATATTTTCATCTTACATTATTTTTATTGTAACAATGTTGTAGTGGTGATACAATCAAATCAACCTAATAATAATATTAATTGACCTTTTTTACGTCGTCAAAAATTCTGCATGTAAAAACGTATTACTACACCACAAAACAAAAATTAATCTATCAAAAAACCTTAAAAAGGCTTCTCTTTTCTCTTCATTGTTACACTACTTAGAACGTATTCCGCAATTATATTTTGATTAAAATATGCTATTATATTATATATAAGATAAGTAAGCAATTTTATTTTTATCTACCATAAACATCCTATATTTATTTTGTGGATTTAGCGGATCTCTTTACAATTTTTGTTTATTCATTAATGAAGTAAATGTCATTTGTTTTGCAACATCGTAGCTAACGTGTTGCTGTTACAATTTTTTCGTAAAAAAAGAAATAGGAATTTTTTTTAATATGCTCATAATCAAAAAACTAATTTAACTTATCAAAATTGAAGATAAAGTATAGACCAAATATAGATATGATATTTAACTTATTTATTTATATAGGTAAAACATTTAACCTTTAATTGATTGTAAAAGAATTTCAATTGGAATAGACTAATTGGAGATTCAGTCTGTTTGGACAATCATTGAAAATTGCTGGAATCAATTTGGACACAGCCTGTTTCTCACATGGACAACTTTATGTGGCATGTTCAAGGGTACAAAGAACTAATAACCTTTATATATTGGCTAAAGATGGCAAAACTAAAAACATTGTATATAACAAGGCACTAAATAATACAAGCATATTAGTGACAATTAGTCTTCATTGTTTGTTAATTTATTTTTAAAGTTGTGTTTTTTTTTAAATTACATTTTTCTCAAACAATTGAAAAAAAAAAAAAAAAAACACTATTTTCCTCCCGGACAATGCCAGGTATTTCAGCTAGTTTATATATATCAAATAGACTCTTGCACGATGTTTGTGTTGCTGTATGCTGCAATTCTTGGACTCTGAAGAAGGTTGACATTGTTAAGTTGAATGTGTTTGAAATGAAGTGCAATAAAAAAAAATAATGGGAATAACTTGGATGGTCATGGTCAGCAATAAAGAGATTAGAAAGGTGTTGAACATGAGAGAAAGAGTAGAAACTAAGATCAAAGCTCCTTGGGCTCCTTACATATCTGTAGGAAGAAGGAAGACAGATTCATAAAGAAAGTAATGCTTGGAAGAGTTGAAGGAAAATGAAAAAGTAAGGAACATAGAAAAAAAATGATTGAATGATATCCAGGAATGGATGTCAGTGGATATCTGAAATGAATTTGACTGGCTGAAGAGAGGAATGGACCCTAGTGAAGATAGAAAGCCACCATCATTGGACTTGACAGTCCATAGAACTTACAGAGTGCAAACATTCACACATACTCTACTACTGTATATAAAATTACTTGGTGGTGCTTGACTCAAGATGTATTTGATTACTGATATTAATACAGCATCACAAAGCATTACAAAGGCTTGCAGCATCATCAGAAGCCAGGATGCTAATAGTGGTATTCTAGTTTTTATTATTTCCTGTGCTTTCCATAAGGGACTAAATCATGATTTTTTGTAAAATCAAAAGGTTGATAATTGGGCTCTGAATTTACTGTATATACACACGTATAAGTCGAGTCTTGAAACCCGAAAAATCGATCATAAAATCAGACTCTGACTTAAATGCCCGTTCAAAAATACGACACTTAAATATACATATATATATATATATATTTACATACGAGGGGGGACCCAAAAATAACCGGAAATATATTTAAAACTAAAGCGGAAATACACTTATCTAACCGTTTGTTCTATTGTTCGAAACATTTTTTAAATTCGTCTGAAGTAATGGCCAGTAATGCTCTGGTCGTTTCTTGTTTTACCTCTTCGACGTCAACAAAACGCCTTCCTTTCAAGTCTTTTTTCATCCGAGGGAACAAAGAGAAATCACACGGAGCTAAATCCGGTGAGTAGGGTGGGTGGTTCAGGGTTGTCATACCGTTTCAATAACAATAGTTTCTGCAACACTGTTTTTAAGAAGAAAACAAAATTTCACTGTCACGCGTTGCTCACGATAATCGGCCATCGTAAAAAAACAACGCTTGCACAAAACTACTTTTACAAAAAAATTCACTGAACACAAGCACAACCTTCCAGACTGATGGCACTTGGCAGACTGACTTGTGAGGAGTGTAACTAGATCGCCCTAGTGGCCCAACCACGTACTACAAGTACCAACCTAACAACAACAAAATTCTGGTTATTTTTGGGTCTCCCCTCGTATATACAGTGGTGTGAAAAACTATTTGCCCCCTTCCTGATTTCTTATTCTTTTGCATGTTTGTCACACAAAATGTTTCTGATCATCAAACACATTTAACCATTAGTCAAATATAACACAAGTAAACACAAAATGCAGTTTGTAAATGGTGGTTTTTATTATTTAGGGAGAAAAAAAAAATCCAAACCTACATGGCCCTGTGTGAAAAAGTAATTGCCCCCTGAACCTAATAACTGGTTGGGCCACCCTTAGCAGCAATAACTGCAATCAAGCGTTTGCGATAACTTGCAATGAGTCTTTTACAGCGCTCTGGAGGAATTTTGGCCCACTCATCTTTGCAAAATTGTTGTAATTCAGCTTTATTTGAGGGTTTTCTAGCATGAACCGCCTTTTTAAGGTCATGCCATAGCATCTCAATTGGATTCAGGTCAAGACTTTGACTAGGCCACTCCAAAGTCTTCATTTTGTTTTTCTTCAGCCATTCAGAGGTGGCTTTGCTGGTGTGTTTTGGGTTATTGTCCTGTTGCAGCACCCAAGATCGCTTCAGCTTGAGTTGACGAACAGATGGCCGGACATTCTCCTTCAGGATTTTTTGGTAGACAGTAGAATTCATGGTTCCATCTATCACAGCAAGCCTTCCAGGTCCTGAAGCAGCAAAACAACCCCAGACCATCACACTACCACCACCATATTTTACTGTTGGTATGATGTTCTTTTTCTGAAATGCTGTGTTCCTTTTACGCCAGATGTAATGGGACATTTGCCTTCCAAAAAGTTCAACTTTTGACTCATCAGTCCACAAGGTATTTTCCCAAAAGTCTTGACAATCATTGAGATGTTTCTTAGCAAAATTGAGACGAGCCCTAATGTTGTTTTTGGTTAACAGTGGTTTGCGTCTTGGAAATCTGCCATGCAGGCCGTTTTTGCCCAGTCTCTTTCTTATGGTGGAGTCGTGAACACTGACCTTAATTGAGGCAAGTGAGGCCTGCAGTTCTTTAGACGTTGTCCTGGGGTCTTTTGTGACTTCTCGGATGAGTCGTCTCTGCGCTCTTGGGGTAATTTTGGTTGGCCGGCCACCCCTGGAAAGGTTCACCACTGTTCCATGCTTTTGCCATTTGTGGATAATGGCTCTCACTGTGGTTCGCTGGAGTCCCAAAGCTTTAGAAATGGCTTTATAACCTTTACCAGACTGAGAGATCTCAGTTACTTCTGTTCTCATTTGTTCCTGAATTTCTTTGGATCTTGGCATGATGTCTAGCTTTTGAGGTGCTTTTGGTCTACTTCTCTGTGTCAGGCAGCTCCTATTTAAGTGATTTCTTGATTGAAACAGGTGTGGCAGTAATCAGGCCTGGGGGTGGCTACGGAAATTGAACTCAGGTGTGATACGCCACAGTTAGGTTATTTTTTAACAAGGGGGCAATTACTTTTTCACACAGGGCCATGTAGGTTTGGATTTTTTTTTCTCCCTAAATAATAAAAACCATCATTTAAAAACTGCATTTTGTGTTTACTTGTGTTTATATTTGACTAATGGTTAAATGTGTTTGATGATCAGAAACATTTTGTGTGACAAACATGCAAAAGAATAAGAAATCAGGAAGGGGGCAAATAGTTTTTCACACCACTGTATGTGTATTTTTTACATCTTCTTGCTTCCTCCAATCTCGCACCTGTTTCTCAGACACATCGAATTTTGTTGCAGCAGCACAGTTACCAATTTATTTCGCAACTTTAACGACTTTTAATTTAAAACCAGCTTCATATTTTCTTCTGATCGAACGCTCCATCGTAGATAAGGGATGCTCTTACAATAAAGGTGTATGAGGGTGTGAGATACAATAAAACGCCAATCAGTGTAAACGTCGATTCGGAATAGTTTGGGTATTACTGTGTGGTCACGTAGGCACAATACATAGAAAAAAAGACAGTGTGCTCTATGATTACTCTCTCAGATGGGCGTTAGCATATCATAATCTCTAGGACCAACAGCGTGACTTTTCCGCATTCGACTTATATGACTGACATTATAAAATACTGGAAATTACACAGTAAAATCAAGCTTCGACTTATCCACGGGAGAACTTAAATGCAAGTATACAGGGTAGGATTCAAAAGTAATGAGCCTTTGTTCAAAAAGACAAATTTATTGAGCAAATCGGTACAACTAATTAGTAGTCTTCAAAATAGGCACCTCCTGCATCAATACACTTTTGTAGGCGGCTTTTCCATGACTCGAAGGCGTCCACGTAGGCCTGTTCCGGGATAGCTGCAAGGGCTGCCTTGACATTTGCTTGGATGTCCTCGATCGAGTCGAAGCGTTTTCCTTTCAGCGCTGATTTTAAGCGCGGAAACAAGAAGAAGTCAGAAGGCGACACGTCCGGACTGTAGGGAGGCTGGGGGACCACTGGAACATTCACCCGGGCCAGGTAGGTGCTCACGATGAAGGCGGTGTGGCTGGGCGCGTTATCGTGGTGAAGCTTCCAGCTGTCCTTGATGTCCCTTTGTTTGCGCGCGACGCTTCTTTTCAGCCTTTTCAGGACTTCCAAGTAGTAAGCAGCATTCATGGTCTGTCCTTGCGAGACAAACTCGTAGTGGATGATCCCCTTCACTCCGAAGAAGGCAATGAGCATGGTCTTCGTCTTCAATGCGTACCGTTGCTCTAACGAACTTTCCATTCCACCGTGTAACGCACTACCACACAGGGGTTCCCGTGAAGGCCGATCCTACCGCTCCGAAAGCTCGGAGCGGTAGGAGCTCCGTTGCGTTGTGAAGCCAACACCCACCATCGCCGTCGCTGGCAAGTGGGGCGCGCTGCGAGGTACGTTCGCGTCAGAACAAAATTAGGCTCATTACTTCTGAATCCTACCCTGTATATGGTAGATTAAATATATAGCCATATAACATGTACATCATTGCTGTGTGTATATGCTTTAAACAAATCTTACCTCTGAAGTTCAGATTTGTTTTCCTACAAAGTTCAAATGTGTATATTGAATTTCAGAAACATGTACAGTATCTTTAATATTATGCACATTTCATTTGAATTTTTGAATATTCCCTATTCTTACTTAAGAGGAACTATTTTGAATTGTTTGGAACTGGCTTGACCAAACACCATCAGAATACTGATCTTCTTCTTCTTCTTTCGGCTACTCCCATTAGGGGTTGCCACAGCAGATCATCTTCTTCCATATCTTTCTGTCCTCTGCCTCTTGCTCTGTTACACCCATCACCTGCATGTCCTCTCTCATCGCATCCATAAACCTTCACTTAATCCAGCAGTTCTCAAACTGTGGGGCGTGCCCCTCGAAGTAACAAAAAAGGGGGCGCGAATGTTGCCATATGTGGCATAATTTCGCTATTTGTAGGGAAATTTTAAACTTGTAGCGGTGTATCGGCAGCAAAAAATATAGGAATACATTTTATTAGGGTTTCAAAAAAACGTTTTGAGAAACGCTGGCTTAGGCCTACCTTTTTTCCTCTTCCCTGGCAGCTCTATCCTTAGAATCCTTCTCCCAATATACCCAGCATCTCTCCTCTGCACATGTCCAAACCAATGCAATCTCACCTCTCTGAATTTGTCTCCCAACTGTCCAACTTGAGCTGACCCTCTAATGTACTCATTCCTAATCCTATGCATCCTCGTCACACCCAGTGCAAATCTTAGCATCTTTAACTCTGCTACCTCCAGCTCTGTCTCTTGATTTCTGGTCCGTGTAACCAGCCTATATAACATGGCTGGTCTCACTACTGTCATGTAGACCTTGCCTTTCACTCTTGTTGAAACCTGTCTGTCACAAATTACTCCTGACATTCTTCTCCACCCATTCCACCCTGCCTGCACTCTCTTTTTCACCTCTCTTCCACAATCCCCATTACTCTGTACTGTTGATCCCAATTATTTAAACTCATCCACCTTCGCCAACTGTAGTCCCTGCATCCTTACTATTCCACTGACCTCCGTCTCATTTACACACATGTATTCTGTCTTGTTCCTACTGACTTTCATTCCTCTCCTCTCTAGAGCATATCTCCATCTCTCCAGGGTCTCCTCAACCAGCTCCCTACTATCGCTACAGATCACAATGTCATCAGCAAACATCATAGTCCACAGGGACTCCTGTCTAATCTCATCTGTCAACCAGTCCATCACCATTGCAAATAAGAAAGGGCTCAGAGTCGATCCCTGATGTAATCCCACCTCCAACTTGAATGCCTCCATCACTCCTACCGCAGACCTCACCACTGTCACACTTCCCTCGTACATATCCTGTACAACTCTTACGTACTTCTCTGCCACTCCCAACTTCCTCATACAATAGCACAGCTCCTCTCGAGGCACCCTATCATATGTATTCTCCAGGTCCAGAAATACGCAATGCAGCACCTTTTGGCCTTTACACTTCTCCATCAACATCCTCAGAGCAAACATTGCATCTGTGGTGCTCTTTCTTGGCATGAAACCATGCTGATGCTGCTGCTCACTAATCATCACCTCACTTCTTAACCTAGCTTCCACTACTCTTTCCCATAACTTCATGCTATGTCTCATCAATTTTATTCCCCTGTAGTTACTGCAGTCCTGCACATCCCCCTTATTCTTAAATATCAGCATTAGTACACTTCTTCTCCACTCCTCAGGCATCCTCTCACTTTCCAAGATTCCATTAAACAATCTGGTTAAAAACTCCACTGCCATCTCTCCTAAACACCTCCATGCTTCCATAGGTATGTCATCTGGACCAATGGCCTTTCCATTTTTCATCCTCTTCATAGCTGTCCTTAATTCCTCCTTGCTAATCCGTTTGCACTTCCTGATTCACAATCTCCGTATCATCCAACCTCTTCTCTCTCTTGTTCTCTTCATTCATCAGCCTCTCAAAGTACTCTTTCCATTTGTTCAACACACTCTCCTCGCTTGTGAGTATGTTTCCATCTTTATCCTTTATCACCCTATTCTGCTGCACATCTTTCCCAGCTCGGTCCCTCTGTTTAGCAAATCGGTACAGGTCCTTTTCTCCCTCCTTAGTGTCCAGTCTCTCATACAACTCATCATACGCCTTTTCTTTAGCCTTTGCCACCTCTCTCTTCACTTTTCGCCTTATGTCCTTGTCTGCTTTATGCATCTCTCTGACTATCCCAATTCTGTATTTCCTAATTCCACCACCAGATTTCCTTTTCCTCTTTCTGCTTTCCAGATGTCATGCCAAGCACCCTTCTTGCTGTCACCCTTAATACACCTGCTGTAGTTTCCCAGCTGTCTGGTAACTCTTCACTGCCACCCAGTGCCTGTCTCACTTCCTCCCTAAACTCAACCTTGCAGTCTTCCTTTTTCAACTTCCACCATTTGATCCTTGGCTCTGCCCTCACTGTCTTCCTCTTCCTAATCTCCAAAGTCATCCTACAGACAACCATCCAATGCTGCTTAAGTACACTTTCCCCTGCCACCACTTTGCAGTCTTCAGTCTCCTTCAGATCAACTCTTATGCATAGGATGTAATCTACCTGTGTGCATCTTCCTCCACTCTTTTTTGGCAAAGTCCACTATCCTCTGACCTTCTTCATTCCTCTCCTTGACCCCCTACCTGCCCATCACCTCCTCATCTCCACTGTTCCCTTCACCAGCATGCCCATTGAAATCCGCTCCAATCACCACTTTCTGTCTCTTGGGTACACTGTTCATCACTTCATCCAACTCACTCCAAAAATCTTCTTTCTCACCCATTGCACATCCAACTTGTGGTGCATATGCACTAACAACATTCATCATCACACCTCCAGTTTCCAGCTTCATAATCATTACTCTGCCTGACACTCTTTTCACCTCCAAAACACTCTTGATATACTGTTCCTTCAGAATAACTCCTACCCAATTTCTCCTCCCATTCACACCATGATAGAACAATTTGAATCCACTCCGATCTACCTGGCCATAGATAGATAGATAGATAGATACTTTATTAATCCCAAAGAGAAATTCACATACTCCAGCAGCAGCATACCAATAAAAAACAATATTAAATTAAACAGTGATAACAATGCAGGTATACAGACAGACAATAACTTTGAATAATGTTAACGTTTACCCAAGGTGGAATTAAAGAGTTGCATTGTGTGGGGGAGGAATGATTTCCTCAGTCTGTCAGTGGAGCAGGAAAGTGACAGCAGTCTGTCGCTGAAGCTGCTCTTCTGTCTGGATTTTGATACTGTTACTCCCCTTCCATTTAGTCTCTTGCACGCACAATATATCAACCCTCCTTCTCTCCATCATATCTGCTAACTCTCTCCCTTTACCAGTCATACTGCCAACATTCAAAGTTCCTACCCTCAATCCTACTCTCTTTACTTTCTTCCTCTCCTCCTGCCTCCCCCTCTTCTTCTTCAGCCAACAGTAGCCCACTTTCTGTCAGCACCCTGTTGGCTAACAGTAGTGGTGGCGGTCGTTGTTAACCTGGGGTTCAACCGATCCGGTATGGAAATTTGTATTGTTGTCCGCATATTGATTTGGCAAAATATTACACCGGATGCCCTTCCTGACGTAACCCTCCCCATTTATCTGGGCTTGGGACCGGCACAAAGAAACACACTGGTTTGTGCATACTGATAATTATACATATTACATTTTTCATTATTTCACTTTAATATTGTCAAGTGTCTGAAACCTTTTTTTCATGTGGAGAATATAACTCTGAAATATGTGCTCTTAATGAGAATTTTCTCTTCCATTCTTTCCTTCTAAAACATATTTAGCATTCCAATTTTTGTTATGTAAGTTATATAGAATTTCCTAGTTTGAAGAAAGTCCTCATTACCAACATAATCGTGGTAATATTATATAAATAGCATGCATATTATGTGGAGCATTCATAGAAATACCAACAAATGTTAAAAAATGTAAAGACCAATTTAATGAAAAAAGTTTTCAAAGCTTATCTAATCGGTAAATGACATGTCAAAAATCAAACACATGGTGTTGAACTCAGGGCATCAGTATAAACTGCAAATCATCAGCAGGCTGAGAATTAATGTGCTGATCACCTATGTTAATTTATTCTTCAGTGAACTTTAAAAATCCCTGTATAAATGCAGTGAGAGCTGTTTCCAAATACTTGGAGTTACACTAAAATTGTTAACTTTGCGGAGTCCATCAAGGCCATGTCCCTGTCACCATTCCTATTTCTGGTTTTCATGGACAGGATATCAAGGTACAGCCGAGGATGTGAGGGTGTCCAGTTGAGAAGGCTAGGAATAGCGTTGTTTTATGCAGAAGATGATGTCTTCTTTGTTTCATGTGGCGGTGACGTTTGGCATGCACTCAAGCGATTCACTGCAAAGTGGGAAGCTGATGGAATAAGGATGACCTCCAAGTCTGAAGTCATTATTCTCTTTTTCAGAAAAGAGTGGATTGATCGCTACAGATGAGGGGGAACAACTTTCCTTAGTGGAGTAGTTCATGTATGTCCATAAATATTTGGACAGAGACAACTTTTTTGTAATTTTGGTTCTGTACATTACCACAATGAGTTTTAAATGAAACAACTCAGATGCAGTTGAAGTGCAGACTTTCAGCTTTAATTCAGTGGGGTGAACAAAACGATTGCATAAAAATATGAGGCAACTAAAGCATTTTTTTAACACAATCCCTTCATTTCAGGGGCTCAAAAGTAATTGGACAATTGACTCAAAGGCTATTTCATGGGCAGGTGTGGGCAAGTCCGTCGTTATGTCATTATCAATTAAGCAGATAAAAGGCCAGGAGTTGATTTGAGGTGTGGTGCTTGCATGTGGAAGATTTTTCTGTGAACAGACAACATGCGGTCAAAGCAGCTCTCCATGCAGGTGAAAGAAGCCATCCTTAAGCTGCAAAAACAGAAAAAACCCATTCAAGAAATTGCTACAATATTACGAGTGGCAAAATCTACAGTTTGGTACATCCTGAGAAAGAAAGCAAGCACTGGTGAACTCAGCAACGCAAAAAGACCTGGACGTCCACGGAAGACAACAGTGGTGGATGATCGCAGAATCATTTCCATAGTGAAGAGGAAACCCCTTCCCAACAGCCAACCAAGTGAACAACACTCTCCAGGGGGTAGGCGTCTCGATATCCAAGTCTACCATAAAGAGAAGACTGCATGAAAGTAAATACAAAGGGTGCACTGCAAGGTGCAAGCCACTCATAAGCCTCAAGAATAGAAAGGCTAGATTGGACTTTGCTAAAGAACATCCAAAAAAGCCAGCACAGTACTGGAAAAACATTCTTTGGACAGATGAAACCAAGATCAACCTCTACCAGAATGATGGCAAGAAAAAAGTATGGAGAAGGCGTGGAACAGCTCATTATTCATCATCTGTAAAACACGTTGGAGGCAGTGTGATGGCCTGGGCGTGCATGGCTGCCAGTGGCACTGGGACACTAGTGTTTATTGATGATGTGACACAGGACAGAAGCAGCCAAATGAATTCTGAGGTGTTCAGAGACATACTGTCTGCTCAAATCCAGCTAAATGCAGTCAAATTGATTGGGTGGTGTTTCATGATACAGATGGACAATGACCCAAAACATACAGCCAAAGGAGCCCAGGAGTTTATTAAAGCAAAGAAGAGGAAAATTCTTGAATGGCCAAGTCAGTCACCTGATCTTAACCCAATTGAACATGCATTTCACTTGTTGAAGACTAAAGTTCAGACAGAAAGGCCCACAAACAAACAGCAACTGAAAGCTGCTGCAGTAAAGGCCTGGCAGAGCATTAAAAAGGGTGCACTGCAAGGTGCAAGCCGCTCATAAGCCTCAAGAATAGAAAGGCTAGATTGGACTTTGCTAAAGAACATCCAAAAAAGCCAGCACAGTTCTGGAAAAACATTCTTTGGACAGATGAAACCAAGATCAACCTCTACCAGAATGATGGCAAGAAAAAAAGTATGGAGAAGGCGTGGAACAGCTCATTATTCATCATCTGTAAAACACGTTGGAGGCAGTGTGATGGCCTGGGCGTGCATGGCTGCCAGTGGCACTGGGACACTAGTGTTTATTGATGATGTGACACAGGACAGAAGCAGCCAAATGAATTCTGAGGTGTTCAGAGACATACTGTCTGCTCAAATCCAGCTAAATGCAGTCAGATTGATTGGGTGGTGTTTCATGATACAGATGGACAATGACCCAAAACATACAGCCAAAGGAACCCAGGATTTTATTAAAGCAAAGAAGAGGAAAATTCTTGAATGGCCAAGTCAGTCACCTGATCTTAACCCAATTGAACATGCATTTCACTTGTTGAAGACTAAAGTTCAGACAGAAAGGCCCACAAACAAACAGCAACTGAAAGCCGCTGCAGTAAAGGCCTGGCAGAACATTAAAAAGGAGGAAACCCAGTATCTGGTGATGTCCATGAGTTCAAGACTTCAGGCTGTCATTGCCAGCAACGGGATTTCAACCAAGTATTAGAAGTGAACTTTTTATTTCCAGTTATTTAATTTGTCCAATTACTTTTGAGCCCCTGAAATGAAGGGATTGTGTTAAATAAAATGCTTTAGTTGCCTCACATTTTTATGCAATCGTTTTGTTCACCCCACTGAATTAAAGCTGAAAGTCTGCACTTTAACTGCATCGGAGTTGTTTCATTTAACAAGTACAGACGCAAACGAAGTGTAATCAAGAGTGTCCGGTTCCATCCCTACTCACTCCTATATTTGCCGTTTTCAGTAGTAAGCTGCTCTTTTTGTTAATATTATACAGTACACACATGCACTTCGTTTGCATCTATACTTGTGCTGTTACTTAGAGAGTCAGATGGGGGGAGGGGTGATGTTAGAGCACGTGAGCTTATTCAGTACAGCAGGAACAACGCACATGTTGATCTTTTTTTTCTTTCAGTACATGTGCCTTCCCTGTTTATTTATATATCTCTGCCTGTCTGTCTCTCTATTACGCAGTGCTCTGTCTGTCTGTGTGTTATGGATCTTAAAAATAACAGTTTTAGGGACAGTTGTTCATGTTAATTGCAGTCTCAATTGTTAAAAAATATTTTAAAAGGAGCATCCCATATGAAAATATAACGATCTCATTAACTGACAGTGCATACCAATTTATAAATTTTATGCCCGTTTGAGGTTAAAAAGAAAAAAAAAAAGCAACATTTATCCCCAGCGGGGAATCGAACTCAGGTCTGTGAGGCACGGCAAAGCAGCTGTGCTCTAAGAGGCAAAACTTAGTGCGCTACGCCACGGAAACTGTTGTAGCCTCCTTGAAGTTTTTGTGGAAGTGTTTATTTGATCTTTGGAACTCGGGCTTTACACATTCTATAGTTTATGCCTACATTTTGTAACATTTATTACTAAAATATGAAAAAGTTTCTGTTTTAACAATGTGTTTTCACAGATTACTGTAGAAATGGAACACGCATGAAATGTGTGTGTTCCAAATAACAATGTATTATTTCCAGTCTAAAACTCCACTTCACTCGCAGATAATCAATCAAGGCATGAGCTGGGAAAACTTCGCACACGTTCTAGTCGGTGGGGGGATGGAATAGCCGGCTGCTGGCAGCTTGTCTTTTATCAGCACATTTAGAGGACAAAGGATGCTGGCGGAGAGGTGTGGACGGATTTAAGAAGCGATTTAAGGTGGGCCAGATCTACGAGTTTTTTCGTAGGCTGTGGTAATTCTAGTGTTAAAATTCATTGTGGTAATGTACAGAACCAAAATTACAAAAAAGTTGTCTCTGTCCAAATATTTATGGACCTAACTGTTATCTCAGAATCTTATTTATGAGTAATGCAAAAAGTGACCATGAGATCAACACGTAGATTACAGTGGCATCAGCTGTGTGTAAGGACGGAAAAAAATAGGATCCTGAGTAAATGTGGCAGATTGTGTTGACACTTTATGATTGGGTGAGAAATATATCTTGGCTGGTTTTGGAAAGCCTGTGAATTACCCAGGAGCTGAAATCTGTAGATGACGACAGGGAAGTCTGGGCTGACCTGCTTGTCATGTTGGCACTGTGACCCTCATTAGGAAAAGCAGCTGAGAAGATCAAATGAAATAAACTTTAAAATTTGAGTAAAAGATTTTTTTATGCCAAAGATGAGCAACTTTAGGATTCCTGAATCTTATTTAATAAACCGCATATACTCGCATATAAGTCGGGTCTTGAAACCCGAAAAGTCGATCATAAAATCAGACCCTGACTTATACACCTGTTCAAAAATATGACACATTTTTTTTTCTTTACATCTTCTTGCTTCCTCCAATCTCGCACCAGTTTCTCAGACACATCAAATTCATAATCTCTTGGACCAATAGCGTGAGTTTTCCACATTCGACTTATACGACCCACATTATAAAATACTGGAAATTATATGGTAAAATCAAGCCCCAATTTATCGATGGGACTTAAACGTGAGTATATATGGTATGTACATATCCTATGTAAGAGTTAAAGGAATTTTATAAACAATATAACACAAATAGCTCATTCCTCCAACCAGGCAAGTATATAAAGCATGTACAGAATATGTGCACTCTGGTTTTTATCTTCCATTCCAAAGATGAATGATAGGTTAGTTGATAACTCTAGGGCAGCCCTGTAAGAATGGATGTCACTAGACACGGTGCTTGCCTTGCACCTAATGCTGCAGAGATTGGCAGTTGTCCTCCTTTACCCCAAATTGGTTTAGGCATGTTTTAGAAATGAAAAAATAGATTATGAAAGGTCAGAAAGTTGATTAATTAAAAAACACAAGGAAGATAAATTTTACAGGAAAACTCTAAACGTGGCTAATTACAGTAATTAATGCAATTTATAAAATACAATATTATCATCACCTGAAGTTCTAAGAATAACTTTATATGCTTATATAATGGGTCTTGTAATGAGAAAAATTGAGATATTTTCTGTATTCTTTATGTCAGATTATGCCCTCCTTTATTCCTTTCTTCATAAATATTGAATAGTAGTAATTAACTCAAACAAACGAGAAATTTCCTGAGCGATATAGAGGAGAATAGAGGTTGTAGCTAATGATGCAAATCAGCAGCACAAACATCATCTTAGAAATTGTAGTCAGAGCAGTTTTTACACTTAAGTTGTTTTTAAAAACAAATTGCTAATGTTATCAGTCATACCTTCCACGCTATCCTCACATATGTAGTATCTAAGCAACATTACATTTTGCAGCTTAATTATCTTTTTCATGTTACGATGTGTTTTGTCAAGACTGCAGATTACAGGTCAAATGCCGAAGTTGGCCTGGAACAACGTTCATACAACATCATGTTTAACAGATTTCGTTTTAACGAAATGTAAATTTCAGTATAATGAGTGTCTTATTTATCAAGAATGGCCACTGAATATGATGCAAAAAATACTTAATGTTGTGACTACACTTTCGCTGAGTCTTGGGAAACCTACAACATGCTATTTCTTTCTTGTTAGACCAAAAGAAAATGACAGTCTGCTATGAAATTTTCAATCTCAGGCACTCTTGGTGAGTCTCGGCAAGAGTGTGGGCGCGACATCATATAGTTGAATTCTGAGTTAGTGCTCCACCTAATGTTCATGTGGGTAGTTGTTTCGTGTACAGATACTGTACTGTTCCAGTATCATACTGCTTCTCAAAGTTATCCTTGCAATGAACAAAAAAAGTGAGAAACAGTTTACCCTGAAAGAAAAAAAAATTAACAATCCTTGAAAAAGTTAATTTCAGAATGAAGAAAAATGAAGTGGTGAAAGCATTCAGAATCGCATATTCAATACTGTCAACATTTTTGAAGGATCAAAAAAAAAAATAGAAGTTAAAGATCTGAACAAAAAAAATTAGAAGCATGGTTGTATTTCTATAAAAAAAAAGTTAAATCTAACTCCTCATTTTCATTCTGCATTTCTATTAAAAAACTTGTATCTTGTGTCTCATTTTCAAATTAACCATTTTTTGCAGTTTATGAAGCTCGTTTTTATATATATATATATTATCAGATTTGGGTCACAGAGTTGCACGAGAGACAGGAAGGCGAGTCAATGTTTCTAAGAACAATACTGGTACTTTATTCCTGTAAAGAGAAGGCAGGTACAGTCTCAAGACTAGGAGCTGTTACTTAAGCACTCAAACACATGAGATAGGAGCTGCGGCACCTGCTTTAGCTTCCATCTTCGGATTAGAAGAACACCAGCGGCTTTAAATCACCGACAGAAGAGGTCTGGAAAAGAGTGATAAGAAGAGTGCAAGGAAGAGCAGGTCAGAGGTGTTAATTGTTCTAAACATCATGCGACAATCATGTTATACATTAAGCCTAATTCTGAAGAGGACAACCAATTACTTTGCCCTATGTTTACTGTTTACCAGATGCATCAAAACTATGGAGCTCACCTTGCGCCACTGCCATTAGAGATGGCGAATAGCCGGCAACACCGGTCACAGTAGTATGCGTATTTTCCCCATATTTGTTATAATTAAATATTTGTATGGTCCCATGAATTTCTTTACAATTGGATTCTACCTGTATTTGGTAACTCATCCTGGCTCAGTATAATTGGTTTATGAAAATATTTTAAATCAAGTGACAGGTAAATACCTAAGTAGAACTTTATTTGCTCTACTGAATATTTGCTCTACTGAATAAATAGGCTAATTTGAAGGGTCATATATGCATAGGTTGCTTGTCCTGAAGCAAGAACAAGAACAACAATGAAGGAGCACCAGTCAAGTAAGGTAAATGTTCTTAATCGTTTGAACCAATATGAACACAATATTGGAACATGATATATATTCAATCAATGCTAGATTGATTGAATGAGACCAGTATTTCGAGAGAGTAATATAAAACATTCTTACCTCTAGATACAGAGAATTTAAACCAAAATGCCAAAGTTGTAAATGGTGCAAAATGTTTATGTACAAATGTTTGCATTAATCACAGAATAAAATTCTTAAATATCTTAAAATAATTCCTGAAGGATCTATAATTAAAGAGTCCAGATTATGATTATTCTTTGTCCATACATAGTGAGTTTAAATGCTTGGCCAAAAAGTATAGTGCAATATTTTATGTAAGCAACAGTCCTAGCAAAAACATAGGAAGACTACCTTGATAATTGATATCAGATTTATGCTAACCAATAAGCTAGAGCACAGTGGGTTATGGATAAAATGTATTTAACTTTTTAGTCATTGTTTCATTCTCATATTGAAGCTGAATAATAAATTTTTTTACATATAGCTGTCATAGATATAAAATGATTGTTTATATTTCCTCATTAGTATTGAACTACATTAGAGCATTAGTATAACTTTTTTGCAAGTTTTGTTTTTGGTGAAATAATGTACCAAATGTATTTTATTAAAAGAAGGATCAGGGTCATGAAGCTTGATTTGTAAACATTATTTAAAGCCATCATTTTAATTTGTGTTTTTCAGGTCTTTGTCTGCACTTTCTGCCTACCATAGTGGAATGATGACCCCTATGAAAATCCGCACAGAATCCCAAAGCACTCTTCGCCTATATAGTGGAAGCCCTACTCGCAGCGATAAAGAGCAAGTCTCTATCAGCTCCTTTTACTACAAGGAACGAGTATGACACAGTTTGATTCAAACCACTGACTTCACATTGTTTCTTTTTGCTGATTTAGATGACATTCTAAATACAGAAAAGACAATTAATAGCAGTAAGGAGAGCAGGGTTCTCATCGTTAGTGGAGTTTCCATTTTCTCTCTGTGTCTCTTTGGGTTTCCTCCAGGTGCTGTGGTTTTCTCCAACAGTTCAAAGACATGTAGGTTAGGCGGATTGGTGACACTTAATTACCCCTAGTGTGCTTGTGTGCATGTGTTCACACTAGAAAAAAACTGGCACCATGCCCAGGGGATTGTTCCTGCCTTATGTCCTATACTTACTGGGCTAGGCTCCAGCCCCCTGCAACCATGCTCAGGATTAAGTGGGCCGAGAAAACGGTATGATATACAGGTGCTGGTCATAAAATTAGAATATCATGACAAAGTTGATTTATTTCAGTAATTCCATTCAAAAAGTGAAACTTGTATATTAGATTCATTGATTACACACAGACTGATGTATTTCAAATGTTTATTTCTTTTAATGTTGATGATTATAACTGACAACTAATGAAAGTCCTAAATTCAGTATCTCGGAAAATTAGAATTAACTCAAAACACCTGCAAAAGCCTTTAAATGGTCTCTCAGTCTAGTTCTGTACGCTACACAATCATGGGGAAGACTGCTGACTTGACAGTTGTCCAAAAGACGACCATTGACACCTTGCACAAGGAGGGCAAGACACAAAAGGTCATTGCTAAAGAGATTGGCTGTTCACAGAGCTCTGTGTCCAAGCACATTAATAGAGAGGCGAAGGGGAAGGACAAGATGTGGTAGAAGAAAGTGTACAAGCAATAGGGATAACCACACCCTGGAGAGGATTGTGAAACAAAACCCATTCAAAAATGTGGGGGAGATTCACGAAGAGTAGACTGCAGGTGGAGTCAGTGCTTCAAGAACCACCACGCACAGACGTATGCAAGACATGGGTTTCAGCTGTCGCATTCCTTGTGTCAAGCTACTCTTGAACAAGAGACAGCGTCAGAAGCGTCTCACCTGTGCTAAAGACAAAAAGGACTGGACTGCTGCTTTCTGATGAAAGTAAATTTTGCATTTCCTTTGGAAATCAAGGTCCCAGAGTCTGGAGGAAGAGAGGAGAGGTACAGAATCCACTTTGCTTCAGGTCCAGTGTAAAGTTTCCACAGTCAGTGATGGTTTGGTGTGCTATGTCATCTGCTGGTGTTGGTCCATTGTGTTTTCTGAGGTCCAGGGTCAACGCAACCATCTACCAGGAAGTTTTAGAGCACTTCATGCTTCTTGCAGCTGACTAACTTTATGGAGATGCAGATTTCATTTTCCAACAGGACCTGGCACCTGCACACAGTGCCAAAGCTACCAGTACCTGGTTTAAGGACCATGTTACCCCTGTTCTTGATTGGCCAGAAAACTAGCCTGACCTTAACCCCATAGAAAATCTGTGGGGTATTGTGAAGAGGAAGATGCAATACGCCAGACCCAACAATTCAGAAGAGCTGAAGGCCACTATCAGAGCAACATGGGCTCTCATAACACCTGAGCAGTGCCACAGACTGATCGACTCCATGCCACGCCGCATTGCTGCAGTAATCCAGGCCAAAGGCGCCCCAACTAAATATTGAGTGCTGTACATGCTCATACTTTTCATGTTCATACCTTTCAGTTGGCCAACATTTCTAAAAATCCTTTTTTTGCATTGGTCTTAATTGGTATTCTAATTTTCCGAAATACTGAATTTGGGACTTTCATTAGTTGTCAGTTATAATCATCAACATTAAAAGAAATAAACATTTGAAATACATCAGTCTGTGTGTAATGAATGAATCTAATATACAAGTTTCACTTTTTGAATGGAATTACTGAAATAAATCAAACTTTGTCATGATATTCTAATTTTATGACCAGCACCTGTAGTTTGTGGTAATGCAGCATAGTACAGATATATTTTTTCTTTCTTTTAAAGTATTTCTTTCCATTATTAAGTTATCTTATTATACTAAAGGTACTGTGCAGCAAAAGGCAACATTATGCATCAGCTTCAGCTAATTTCTTTATCCTCCCAAAAATTTCAATCCTCATCAAAACTTATCTTATGTATCTTTTAGAGGCATCACCTTGTTGCTGAAGCTACAACAGGACTTTAAAAATTTGTAATTTGTTTTCTCCTAAGTTACAGTGTTTTACAATTCAGTCTTTTGAGGTTATACAGTATATTAAAATAACAATGCCTTGACGTTCATTGTGAAAGATGCTTCCTATGAGTATGAAAGAAAACTAAAGCGAAGTGGCTCACTTATGCTAAACATTTTTTTTCCTCTTTAATGTCAATTCTTACTTTTTTAATGTAATGTTTATATTTGAACCTTGATTATCTTGAAAATGAGTATTTTAGAGAAATTTTAAAAATTAACATTAATTTTAAAAACTGCTTTCTTCACTGCTGAGTTACAGAGTGTCAGAAATGCTGGTGGCAATACCAGGGGCAAGGGGCTAACCTTAGTGGAGATACCAATTTATCTCCTTGTTTTTTACATTCATACTGACAGTTAACATCCAGGCAACACATATTAAAATGCTCATGTCACAGTTGGTGTAGACAAATGCCATATGACCACTTTGTTTGAATTTTTTGTCAATGTATTCTTCCTACAACTGTTGCTGGCAGTCCTCCCACATCCCACAGTCCTATATGGAAAACTGGTGATGCATGTAATTCATACGACAGCGTGACCCTGACCTATATACACTGGTTAAAAAATGAACAGATGCTAGTTACAATCAGGGAATGAATGCAAAGTCTCCTTTCATATATAAGAACAGTGTAGGACACTATTAAACACTCTCAAAACAGGAATATATCAGTTTCTAAATTAATTACTTAATGGGATAAAAGTTACAATAACTTGAATCTTTGTGTGTGTTTTGCCTCTTTTTTTTTTTTAAATAACAAAGTGTGATTCCTGTGCGAACACAAAAGCATTTTCATACATGCCATCTGCTGTTTTCTTTTTCAACATGTATTGAAGCTGTGCTGTATCATCAACTCTGTGAGCCATTTTATATGTTTTTTTTTCTCTTGACCATTATCATGCATTATTGTGCCATCTGGAGTATTTTGTCTACTTGCAGTCACAGAGGAGTGTAGTACTGCCTATACTGTAAAACAGCTGGTACCATTACATTTTTGGAAGTTTAGTGCTAACTTAGTACCAAAATATTGGTTCATGTGACATCCCTTTGTGCAGACTACCACTGTAGAGTCTCTGTTAAGCTCAAACTCATCACCTGTCTTCCATGGCCACAAAGCATTTTTGTTTATTACAGCAATATTTAGCTATCTTTTGAATACTACAAAACGGATAATGCGTGTAGTCTGGTTTCTGCCATATTCCAGACACGTGTGTGTGTGTTTGTTTGTGTGTGTGTGCTTGTGTTTGTGTGTGTGTGTGTGTGTGTGTGTGTGTGTGTGTGTGAGAGAGAGAGAGAGAGAGAGAGAGAGCAATGCCATATTGAACTGGTATTTCATTCAATGTTCGATATTGCCAATTTCAGATAATGGTTCATTGGAGATGTCTGTTTTTTTTATTTATTAGAAATCTAGACGGTGGAAGACCAAGAGAGAAACAGTAGACTCTGGAAGTCGACCAATAAAAGCTACGGGTAAAGTGATTATCCAGAATATTTCCTGCCTTTTGCCATTACACAAACAACTTGGAGAAATTTACATGCAAGTATCTTTTCTAATAATTACTCTGATCATAAAATACATTCATCATATTTACAGTATTGCATAAATTGTCAAAGATGCAGAATAGAATGGTCATATGTTAATCTGATTAATGTTACCAGATTGAATGTAAACGATATTCAAGAGACCTGTCACAGGAATGCTGCTGCTGCTCTTACAGTCGGGCGCAGAGACTTGGCCAAGGTATGACTTAATATTTTTAATTTTTACTTTGAGTTGAAATTTATGTGAAATGTATTATTGTGGGTGAGTGGGAACATGGTGTTCATAACTGATTGGCCTACTCTCTCACATCCTAAACTTGACAGAGTTACTCAGAAAGGCACACACACACACTAATTATAAGTGATGCCTGCACAGCCTATCACTCTCGAGTACTCCACAAAGGGAATCACTACACCATCATCAAAATAGTTAAGACAATCAGTTTGATGAATTGCAGCCAAATTTAGTTGTGTTAATTGGTGTTAAAAGATAAAACTGTTCCACAGTTATTTCTGTAGTATATAGTATGTGTATGTGTGTGAATTGTAGTAGTAACTGCATTCCGCAGAATTCAAAAAGAGAGAGAGAATGTATTATGGTGATTGTTGCAATGTTTTGATCAATCATATAAGTGAGTTTATTTATTGTTGTGTTACACTAAAGTACAAGTAAAATTAATATTTCATGAATGATGTAAAATGCATTATTGAGGTTACATTTTGCAGCATTATGTTGGTGCTGAATTCAGAAATGGCTGAACAACTTGTTCAAATGAGGTGAAAGCGAGGGATAATATTAGTAGTATTTTAAAGTCAATTCTAAATAATACAGGTAACCAATGTAACAACACTAAAACTGGTAAGATGTATCTGTTAGGAGTGCCTCACAGTAATTTAGCAGACTGAAAAAAAACATGGATTAATTTCTCAGTATCTTGTAATGTTGCAAGAAGTCTATCTTTTGCAGTGTTCTTTAAGTGAAAAAATGCAGTCCTACTAATCTGGTTAATATGTGATTTAAAGTTTAGGGCAGAGTCCATGATTATCCCTAACTTTTTTACCTCAGGCTTGACTTTTAAGCCTAGTGATCAAGTTTATTTCTAATACCCTCACTGTTTCTATATTTGTTAATCACTAAGATTTCTTTTTTTCCTTGTTTAGTTTGAGAAAGTTATTACTCATCCATTCAGAAACACTGCATTGGATCAGAGAGGCAGGAGTGTCAGAGTCATCGCTATTGATAAGTAAAGCTGTGTATCGTTTGCATAGCTGTGGTAGCTCGCCTTGTGTTTTGAGATAATCTGGCCTAATGGAAGCACGTAGATTGAAAAAAGCAGTGGACCCAAAATAGATCCTTCTGGTACACCATACACATTATCATGGATCTCTGAAGTACAATTTCCACAACAAACAAAAACTTTTCTACCTGTTAAGTAAGACTGAAACCAATTTAAGGCACTGCCGGAGAGACTCATCCATTGTCTAAAGTGATTTATAAGAATACTGTGTAAGAATTGTGTCAAATGCTGCACTCAAGTCTAAGAGTACAAGAACAAATGGACTGTATGACCTCTATCCACATTATCCTGCAAATTATTTACTACTTCAAACAGTGCACTTTCTGTACTTTGATTTGTTCTAAAACCGAAATGAAACTTATCAAGGATAGAATGTTTATACATGTAATCATTTAACTGCTTAAAGACTACCTTTTTTTTTTTACTTTTAAGTTTTTTTTACTTAAGAAAGGAAGGTTAGAAATTTGTCTAAAGTTGTCAAGGACAGAGGAGTCTAGGTTGTTTTTCTTGAGCAGAGTTTTAGCAACTGCAGTCTTTTGAAGTCAGAGAAGACCCCCGAATCAGATGATCAGTTCACTGTGTCAAGTACATTAAAAACTGCCTTTTCTGGGATTTTACTTAAGAAAGGAAGGTTAGAAACTGGTCTAAAGTTGTCAAGGACAAAGGAGTCAAGGTTATTTTTCTTGAGCAGAGTCTTAGCAACTGCAGTCTTTTGAAGTCAGGGAAGACCCCCGAATCAGATGATGAGTTCACTGTGTCAAATACACTGTCAATTAGCACGTTAGAAGTTAGAGACTTCTTTGACAAAGCCTGTTGGCCTGTTGGGACACTGGTGGAGGGTTTCAGATGAGAAACTGTTTTACATTGTTTGTGTGGATCTATTTCAATGAAATAAATGTAATTCACTTAAAAGAGCATGCTGGGATTTGACAGGGTTAACTTTGGGGGATGTACTATATTATTTTTAATATCATTTATTTTGTGTTTAAAAGATATGACAAAAGCCTCACGGGTTTCACTAGTAGTTTTTAAGAGGCATTCCATTGAATGAGCTGGGTTTAGAAAATGATCAATAATTGAAAATAAAACTCTTGGAATGCCAGCATTATCATTTATAATTTTAGAGAAAGAGGACTGCCTATCAAGGCAGACTGTGCTGTTATATTCAGTTATTTATGTTTCCAGTATTTCACAGTGGACTATGAGTTCAGTTTTTCTCCATTTACATTCAACATGTTCTCTTTAAATCACTCGGATCTTCCAAGGTGTGATAGTTGTGGAGGATTTCAGCAATATTTGAGTATGGAGGATTTCAGTATGATAGTACTGGAGGTCTTTTCAGGGGCCTCTGTGTCAGCTGCAGCTCTTACCTTAGCATTACATTTTTCCACCTTACTGATTACACTACTAGCTTTCTTAAAGTAAGCACTAGAATCGGACTGATTGTTTAGAATATTAGCAAATATTGAAGCTGCAGATTTATCAAAATAACATTTTTTAACAATACGATTCTCATTATTTGTAGTTGTATATCCACAACCTGCCTTATGTCTATATTTATTATTATTATTATTATTATTATTATTATTATTTAATCCTTTTAAAATGACTAAATACAGTGTGTGCCCTCCCTTATATGTAGGCTGGCTGACGTGCTGACTCAGATCTAAACAGTGCAATAAGTTTATGAATTCTCTTATGAATTTGGGTCACACTGGTCATCCACATGAAAACTGAACTTGCCTACATTTGGGAACCTGTCATAGTTAGTTATTATAGATAGTGAGATTTTCTCACTAAAAGATGCATTATATTTTGGAGGTCTGTAAATGATCAATACGAGAGACTGCGACACTCTTTGAATAACCACGGCAAGACATTTGGAAGATTTGCAAGTACCAATACTGGCATCTTTACAGTTTAATTGGCTTGAGTAAATGCTCGCTAAACCTCTGCCTTTATTGCCTTGGCAAATTGAACGAACAAAATTGTAATTCAGAGGTGCTGCGGCAATTAACACTGCACCACCATTGGAGGTGAGCTGCATTTCACTTAATATAAGAAAGTCTATTTTCCTACCACTGATAAGGTTAATGTAAAAATTTTTGTTGGTTAATGCTGTGATATATAGTAAAGTCACATTTAAGGTCCAGAAGCCAGAAGAGGTTCCAGTGGTCAACAAAGCTGTGAAGGTAATTCTAGAAAATATGTAGAATCCATAGCATAAAGTAAAGTTGTGGGATCTGCAACTCCAGAAATCTATGCTGCTATAATATAGGTTCCAGATTAACACATTCAAAATGAGCTCAAAAGAAAAGGATTACAGGTCAGTCAGACAGACAGACAGACAGACAGACAGATGGATGGATGTTAGGGCCAATTTGTAACTTAAAAAGAGCACATTTGTAATTATAGTAGGGACCTTTTGTAACTCAACATAAGGAACATAACTTTTAGGGAACTTTTGTGCCATGAGTCAGGCACTTTTGCAACATGCCGAAAAAGGCAATTTTTCTAACATGAAATGGCAATATTTAATCAAATGTTTAGGTTTGTTATTAGCCCCCCTCTTAATTCTCTTATACATTTAGTTTAAGCCCATTGTTCCCACAGTAGGCGGCAGCTGCCAATACCCTCATACTGGACAAAGATAACTCATATAATCAGTGGACAGGTGCTGTTAAGAAACTTTAACACTTGAATTACCAAAGCTTACGAAAAAACTCATAAATCCGGCCCACCTTAAATCTGCTTGCATCTCTCCATTCAGTGTCCTTTGTGTTGTAAATGTGTCGATAAGCCCAAGCAGCAAACAGCCTGCTATACCACCCAAACCCACTGCTTTAGAAACGACAAAAACCTCTCCCAACTGAAGCCTTCTTTATCAGGGAGTCCTAGAGCTGAATAGGCTAAAAAAAATATATCATTGTTTGGAACACATGCATTTCATTCTGCATTTCATGTAAGTGTAGGATGACAGAAATGTTGAACACATACCTAAAAGACAAACTTTTTCCATGCTTTAGTACTAACGATAAAATATTGACATGAAGTGTATAATGTGTGAAGACTGAAGTCCAAATATCAAATAAGCACTTTCACAAAAGGTACAAATTTAACAAAACAAGTGCGCTTTTATTCAAGACTATAACTGAAGAAAAAGAAATCGGATTAGTGTGGCTTTTTGTCGTGACTTCTTTGTTAGTATAGCGGTAAGAGCTGCTGAGTCCTATTAAGAAGGTCCCGGGTTCAAGTCTTAACGTCTCCCAAAATAAACATTTTGAGTAGTGAGCTGCTCTTATTGTTACTATTATACAATAAAAACATACATTTGATTTGAGTCTGTAACAGCCAGTGTAAATGTATGGTACTTGTAAAGGTTAGCATTTTTTTTTTATTCAGTTTTTTTCTCTCAGTCGCGTTCATGCTTGCCCCGATCTGACACTGCTGTTTTCAAATAAAGACGTGCCATAACAGAGGTGAACTCGGATTGGGGAAAGAGAACAGAAGCCCTCCCCGCAAGAAACGTCCACTCATATGTAAGAACAACGTAGCAGCACCAGGCGTAAAGGCGAAAGATGGCACCGTTTCGATGCAGGAGGAGGTCTGGCATCATCCAGCCAATCAGTCTGCTCTACAGCTGTCCTTCAAAGAAACAGCACAGCTTACAGAGCTCGCCAGCATATCGTGCAAACTCCTGTTTGTGATTATGTTTTGTGATGGTCTTTACATAATAAACATTTATTTGGTACTTTTATAAAAGCCAAATCAAATGTTATTTACCTTGATTTATTTACTTATTTTCCTACAGCGTAAAGTCGGAAGTAGACTGCAGAGCTTCCTCTGTTTGATTGACAAGCGCATGCGCACAAATTACACATGTAATGCCACGAAAAAATTCCTGCTGACACTTTAGTACGTGACCAATGGTACGAGAATGCAATTATACTTCTTTTTGGTCACATACACCGTCCAGATCTAAACACTAGCATTGAGAGTCGCTCGCACACTGAATATTCTCGGAAAGTCTTTCTCCCGTGGGGCGACTGGGATCTTTTCCTGAGTAAGATCAAACACAGTTGTGTAGGGTGCATCAGGAGCTTCCACTTGCAGCTAAAGTCACTTCAGTACATGTACTGTGTCACCGTGCCCGTGTCGATCAAACACAGGAAGCTCTGCAGTCTACTTGTGACTTTACGCTGTAGGAAAATAAGTAAATAAATCAAGGTAAATAACATTCAATCTGACCTTTTTATACAAAGTACAATGACTGGAAAAGTGTGACGGCAGCTTCCACCTCCAGCTGTAGACTCTACAGTACGCGAGCAACTCACCACTAGTGTTTTGATCTGGACGGTGATAAATAATTTGGATAGGGATATAAGTAACAAGGTAGGTGGATTAGCAGATTATCTAGAATCCGTTGAGTTGTTACAAAGGGACTGAGACAGCATACAGGTTAGGGCAGATTTGTTGCAGATGAGATTTAATGTCAGTAAGTGTAAAGTATAACGTAGAAAGTAAAAATGTTAGGTTTGAATACACAATGGAGAGTCTGAAAATCAAAAGTACACCTTATGAGAAGGATTTAGGAATCGTGTGAATTCAAAACTATTAACTGGCAGAGAGTGTTCAGAAGCCATTGAGAAAGCTAACAAACAGAATGTTAAATTGTATAGCACGATGTGTAGGGTACAAGTCCAAGGAGGTTCTACTCAAGCTTTATAACAGCAAATAACAGCAAACAACAGCTCATAACAGCACACTGTTTTTTGTTTATTGTCATTTTGATTTCACCTTGCTGCTTTCATACTTTTAAAAAACTAAACATCTAAAGTGTTTGTTATATTGATGGTACCTCTGGACACCAAGTACCTAGTTTGAGATAAGAAAACTATGTATTCCTTTCTTAGGCAAGTGGATAGCATCAACACATTATGTGATAATAATAATAATACATTTTATTTATATAGCGCCTTTCCCATGCTCAAGGCACTTACAGAATATAATAAAGAACGGCAGAATATACAGTATATAGCATTGTACAAACCAGATAATAAATAATGAAGATTAAGACAGTAAATTCTGAAAAAATAACAGACAACATAATTGATGGTCTCGCACACACACACATACAGGTTACATGAGCATCTTGACAGAGAAGTAAACTGAGAGAAAGGTAATAAAGTCAAGTAGAGCTAAAAGCCTTAATGAACAGATGAGTTTTGAGTTGTTTTTTAAAAGAATTCATGGAGTCAGCTGACCTGATTAATTTTGGTAGGTCATTCCAGAGTCTGGGCGCTATACAGCTGAAGGCCCTGTCACCCATGGAGTGTAGATTAGTGTGGGGTACGACAACATTGCCAGAATCAGAGAACCTTAGTGGGCGGGCAGGCACATAGTGATGGAGAAGGTCAGTTATGTAGTTTGGTGCAAGGTTATTTAAAGCTTTGTAGGTTATTAGTAGGATTTTATATTCGATTCTGTAGGACACAGGGAGCCAATGAAGACGGAGCAGGATGGGTATTATGTGCTCGCTGCTGCTGGTTCGAGTAAGGACTCTTGCAGCTGAGTTTTGAATAAGCTGGAGCTGTGATATAAGATTAGAAGGGGCACCTGCCAGTAGGGAATTACAATAATCGATGCGGGATGTGATAAAAGCATGGACAAGTTTCTCAGCATTAGAGAAGGAGAGGAAGGAGCGAACATGGGATATGTTACGGAGGTGAAAGTAAGAAAGTTTCTTAATGTGATTTATGTGGGCGGAATAAGTGAGGGAGGAATCAAAAATGACACCAAGATTTTTTACAGTAGAGGCAGGTCTGATGAGATCACTGCCAAGATGGACTGGGAAGGAGCTCATTTTATTAAGTTGCATTTTAGTCCCAATTTGCAGGAGTTCAGTTTTATTACAATTTAATTTTAAAGAGTTCTGCTCCATCCAGGTTTTAATTTCACTAAGGCAGTTTGTGAGCTGAGAAAGCTCTGATGAAGTTCCACTTTTAACATTGAAGTAGAGCTGAGTATCATCTGCATAAAAATGATAGCCCAGTCCATAACTACGGATAATATGGCCAAGGGGAAGCATATAAATACAGAAAAGCAGAGGACCGAGGACAGAGCCCTGAGGGACTCCTTGTGTGACTGGCGCTGAGCTGGATCTGCTGTTGCTAAGACTAACAAACTCTTGCCTATCAGTCAGATAGGATTTGAACCACTGGAGGGCAGTGCCAGAGATACCCAGCATGTTCTCCATTCTGGACAGTAGGATGTCATGTCTTACAGTGTCAAATGCTGCACTGAGGTCTAACAGAATTAATATGCTGGTTTGTCCAGAGTCTGCTGCCATAAGCAAATCATTGGTTACCCGTAGCAGAGCAGTTTCACAGCTGTGCTGCGCTCTGAAACCAGACTGAAAGGGTTCCATCAAATTATTAGAGGTTAGGTAATTGGTGAGTTGGGAAGCTACAACACGCTCAAGAACATTTGATAGGAAAGGTAAGTGGGAAATAGGCCGGAAATTGTTAAGATTGTCAGCATCAAAGCCAGACTTTTTTAACATTGGGTGATTTCATAAAGTAATAAACTTCACCTGAACTAGGTTAGTCTTTTATTTATAAAAGGTATAAATAATTTTAAATGTCTGTTTTTTCCATGAGCTATGGGTAGTGACCGAAAGAACGAGATCGCGAATACAAGCGGCTGAAATGAGTTTCCTCCGCATGGTGTCTGGGCTTTCCCTTAAAGATAGGGTGAGAAGCTCAGTCATCCGGGAGGGGCTCAGAGTAGAGCCGCTGCTCCTCCGCATCGAGAGGAGTCAGATGAGGTGGCTCGGGCATCTGATCAGGATGCCTCCTGGACGCCTCCCTGGTGAGGTGTTCCGGGCACGTCCAACCGGGAGGAGGCCCCGGGGAAGACCCAGGACACGCTGGAGGGACTATGTCTCTCGACTGGCCTGGGAACGCCTTGGGATTCTCCCGGAAGAGCTAGAAGAAGTGGCCGGGGAGAGGGAAGTCTGGGCATCTCTGCTCAAGCTGCTGCCCCCGCGACCCGACCTCGGATAAGCGGGAGACAATGGATGGATGGATGGATGTTTTTTCCTATTTACCAAATTGTTGAAAGGTTTTCAGCTTTCTTCTTTTGAATAGGCATGATGTATCCTAAAAGTTATAACTTTGATGTATTAGAAGTTTAGAATCTGAAACATTAAAGTTTGAAGATATTTTTGAGGTTGAATACTTTTTCAAGGCACTGTAAATGATTAATATTTTGGATTTTAATGCGTTTGTGAATAGTGTTGTTTGCTCTATTCAGTTGGTTTGTTGTTTATAGTGTCATGTCAATATTACCTATTGTTTATTTATTACATACGTCATATCATAGTAATTAAACTAATTTCACTTTACCTTTTATTTGTACAGGATTCGGGGGTTACATACGTTTAGTGTTGGCAGTGCCATAAATTTTAAACTGTTACTTGTGCCTAATATATTCAATAGGACCCCAAAACGTTTCATTTTTGGAGATTTCTACAATTTATGCAGTTTTCTGGTCATTTCTCTGCAAATTAAAATTACAGTGGAACCTCAGTTCACGAACATCTTGGTACACGTACAAATCGGTTTACGACCAAAAAGTTCGGCAAACTTTTGCCTCGGTTCACGACCACACACTCGGTATACGAACAAGCCAGTTTCCCTTTCGGCTTGTACATATTCAGTCTCTCCCTGTGCATTTCCTGTGCAGCGAGCAAGAGAGAGAGAGCGAGAAAGCGCGACACACACACAGGCAGCGCGAGAGAGAGAGAGACGCACACACACAGGCAGCGCGCGGGAGAGAGACGCACACACACAGGCAGCGCGAGAGAGAGAGCTAGACGCATAAGGTAGGAAGGCAGTTAAAGAATGCACTGGGCTTTATTTTGTTTTCACTTCTGTTTACAGCGAAAAACAAATGTTACTTTTCTTGGTGGTTTATTAAATTACGGATTTTTTCATATGTTCATTTTTTTCCCTGTGCTTAAAACTCATTAAAAAAAGTGTTTTTAGCCATTGCAGTGTTAGTTTTCTCTGTTGTTCAATGTTTTCTCAGTGTTATTCAATGTTTTTACATTTAGTTTACTATTATGCTGTGCATTCTATGGTTTATTTAACTATATTTGTGCTTAAAAACTTAAAAAAAAAATATATTTACATACAGTTCGTATGGTCTGGAACGGATTTATTGTATTTACATACAATCCTATGGGGGAAATTGCTTCGGTTTACGACTGAGTTTTGGAACGAATTATGGTCATGAACCGAGGTTCCACTGTATATATATATATATATTTATATATATTGTATATATTCTTGGGGTCCTTTAGGGTAGATAGAGGGTGCTGTTGGGAGGAAGCTCCCCTGTGAGAAAGAAGTTCCATTTTACTTGAAGGTTCTTCCTCACTACAGTGCTGATGCAGTGGAAGTACTCCCAGTCCAGGTTAAAAGAATTCCACCACCTTACTCAGGCGATTTGGGAGTGGAGCAGGACAATGTTTGTCTAGGAAGATTTGAGGAGGAAAAGGAAGGAGAGAAAAAAAGTACAGTAGGAAGATGAGAATTATCTTAGGATTGTTTTCTTTCTTTCAGATATGGGCTTTAGCTGCTGCAGCTACAAGCACTGACTTATGTCCTGACCCTGACCCTGATATTGGCACACCATGGGCACAACATCCGTTCGGACGACACCTTTTGGAAACACTGTGAGTATCAATTTACTGCAAAGTTAAACTTGTCCAAGTGGCCTATATTTAGCTAGCCTTCCATTTCCACACTGCCTTAATCCAAGCATAGGACCTTAAGAGGCCAGTGCCTCTCTTAGCAGCCAAAGAATATGATGTAACCATCACAGACTGAAAGTATGATTGTTCTTCATATTAATTTCCAATCTCTTCATTTAGGAATCATGTAAATACAACTTACAATAGCTTACTTTATATTGATAAGATGTTTTTTCCTGTAGAATGTTTCTGTAACTGCAGCGTAAGCTGATCATTTTAGCTTCCAATAATTCTTGCAGTTAACAGCTACTATTCTGTGAAAGAGGCATAAAATCTTCAATTTGTCTTAGGCCTGAATTTAATTGTATGCCCAGTGAGCCATAACTGATTCCACTCCTTAAGAAGTAACCTCACTACATAACCAAACCAATTGACTCTTCTGTATCTAAAGAAAGAGGATTTTTACTCTCAGATCATTATGCATTATGTATTCCTCACTGTTTAAAAAAAACAACACTTCCCAGGAACCTAATCATTTATACCAACAACCTACTTCTTTCAGTCACTTCCAAGTGTTTGTGATTACTGGTAAAATGGGAATGTAAGATAAAAAGCTTTGTCACATCACAACCACCATCATGTACAAAACTCAGTACTGTAGCCCATGCACTGGTCTTTTAAATTGCCCCAATGTGTATCAGAGGGAAATTAGGTCAAACGGACAATGCCATGTGCAAATACATATTGTATATTCAGAGTAGGATTGCACCCTTCTAGTCCTTACACTTAGATAATGTCCAAGTCTTGACTAGATTTTGATATCCTGGCCTTGACAAATCACAAAAAAAGACAAAACATGCATACTCCATTTTAAATAGATTTCAGCTTAATTCCAGTTTTTCAAACTTAACACTAGAATTACCAGAGCCTACGAAAAAACTCGTATATCCGGCCCACCTTAAATCGCTTCTTAAAACCTTTCTCACCTCTCCGCCAGCGTCTTTTGTCATCTAAATGTACTGATAAAGACAAGCTGCCAGCAACTGGCTATTCCATCCCCCCAACGACTTAGAATGTAAACAGGCTTTTCCCAGCTCTTGCCTTGATTGATTATCTGGGAGTGAAGTGGTTTTAGAGTAGAAATAATAGATTGTTATTTGAAACACACGCATTTCATATGTGTTGCATTTCTACAGTAATCTGTGTAAACACATTGTTAAAACAGAAACGTGTTATATGTTCTAGTAGCAATTGACAAAATGTAGGCATAAACTTTATAATGTATGAAGCCTGAAGTCCAAATATCAAAGGAACACTTTCACAAAAGGTACAAAAAAAAGCCACTGCCAAAAAAACCTGCCTTAGTGTGAGACATTGATATGAATTAACTATCACTGCTTCCGTGGCGTAACAGTATCAGTCGCTGACTAGGAATCAGAAGGTCATGAGTTCGATCCTGTAGAACTCCCATTTGAGAAGTGTTCTTATTTTCACTATTTTAGAATAAAAAGATACATTTGATTTCAGTCTGTAACAGCTGGTGTAATTTATGATATTTGTAAAGGTTAGCTTTATTTTTTTTAAATTCACTTTTCATTGTCTCAGTCGCGTTCAGGATCCATCCCTACCGCCCCCCACCTGACACTGCGGTTTTTACATAAAGACGCGCTATAGTTCTGCAGTGTATCACGATACATACGACCGCGTGTTTTTTTCCCCCAGTATTGCCAGTCCCCACGTGTTGCTGTATGCTGTTTCTTTTGTACTTCAGGACATGCAGAGGAAAGCATAGTAAAGAGCAGTAACTTCAGCGCTATATGCAATCATCAGACACTCCCCATCTGATACTGTTGTTTTCACATAAAGACGCGCTAAAGCTCTGCAGTGTACTTGTGACTGCATTGTCGTACCAATGCTTGCGAACTGAAGTGTCTGCATGCACTTTTCGTGGCATTATACGTGTATTTTTTGAGCATGCCCATGTAGCTCAAACACAGGAACATATGTTGATGTAAAAGTATAACAAAACAAGTGCACTTTTATTCAAGACTATAACCGAAGAAAAAAGAAAGCAAGTTACAGTAGGCGGTTGATATGACAGCTTGCGTGGTGGAATGCTAAGAACTGCTGATTTCCATTCTGTGCTATATAACTTAACATTTGAATCTGATGATTGCATATAGCGCTGTCTTGTTTAGTGTGCGCAAGAACATGCAGATGGCCAGTTGCTGAGTGCTACAACGCACATTTTAAAAAAAAGAAAGAGACAAATATATGTGACATTTTGAAGAAATCATTTTATGACGCGAATAGTACCAATCAGAAAACATTGTCGAAGTAATGCAATATTATTTGAAAACGAACAGCATCAGGTTGGGTGTGAAGTTATACTGGCGCTGTTTGAGTCAGATCAGAAGCTGAATAAGCTCCTGTTCTGACTCTAAGTAAAAAAGCATGAATTAATCAACAGAAATAACCGCGATTGACATTTTAAAGTTAACGATTTACAGTGCATACCAATTTATAAATTCAATGTCCGTTTGAGAAAAAAAAAAAACACTTTCTTCAAAGCTGGGAATCGAACTCGCGTCTCTGTGGCACAGTAAGGCAGTGGTGCTCCAAGTCAGCAAACCGTCCTTATAACTTATTTTTTTCAAGATCCATAACACACAGACAGACAGAGCACTGCGTAATACAGAGACAGACAGGCAGAGATATACAAACAAACAGGGAAGGCACATGTACTGAAAGAAAAAAAATCAACATGTACGTTGTTTCTGCAGCACTGAATGAGCTCACCCGCTCTTACATCACCCCCCCCCGATCTGACTCTCTAAGTAACAGCGCAAGTACAGACACAAATCAAGTGCATGTGTGTACTGTATAATATTAACAAAAAGAGCAGCTTACTACTGAAAACGGCAAATATAGGAGTGAGTGGGGATCGAACCGGCACTGTTGATTACACTTGGTTTGCGTCTGTACTTGTACTGTTACTTAGAGAGCCAGATCAGGAGAGGGGTGATGTTAGAGCGCGTGAGCTTATTCAGTGCTGCAGAAACAACGCACATGTTGATTTTTTTTTTCTTTCAGTACATTTGCCTTCCCTGTTTGTTTGTATATCTCTGCCTGTCTGTCTCTGTATTACGCAGTGCTCTGTCTGTCTGTGTGTTATGGATCTTGAAAAAAATAAGTTATAAGGACAGTTGTTCATGTTAATTGCAGTCTCAATTGTTAAAAAAATATTTTAAAAGGAGCATCCCACATGAAAATATAACGATCTCATTAACTGACAGTGCATACCAATTTACAAATTTTATGTCCGTTTGAGGTTGAAAACAAAAAAAAAGAAGTAACACTTTATCCCCAGTGGGGAATTGAACTCATGTTTGTGAGGCAGACAAAAGCTACTTGGTCTGAGAAGCAAATCTTAGCGCGCTACGCCACGGAAACTGTTATATGGTGTGTGAAGCTTTTGTGGAAGTGTTTATTTGATCTTAGGAACTCGGGCTTTACACATTCTACATTTTGTAACATTTATTACTAAAATATGAAAAAGTTTCTGTTTTAGCAATGTGTTTACACAGATTACTGTAGAAACGTAACACGCATGAAATGCATGTATTCTAAATAGCGATCTATTATTTCTATTCTAAAACTCCAGCAGTTCAGTCACTCCCAGGTAATCAAACAAGGCATGAGCTGTGAAAACTTAGTGAACGTTCTGCGATGGTGGGGGATGGAATAGCCGGCTGCTCGCTGCTCCTCTTAATCGGCACATTTAGAAGACAAAAGAGAGGTGAGAATGGTTTTAAGGTGGGCCGGATCTACGAGTTTTTTCATAGACTCTGGCAATTCTAGTGTTAAGTGACACAGCATAAATACACAGACTAATTGGCATTCAGAAACACCTCCTACAAAATCCCACAAGGTACATGATTATAAGCTTCCTGTCCACCTTAATAAAAGGGTCTGTGTGTCTGTCTGTGTTTCTGTCTGGTTGCTATGTCTTTGTCATTCCAAAAGATGGTCCATCACAAACATTTTTAGTAGTAAAATGCATTGCATTTGTCATTCTAATTGATGGTACATCACAAACATTAACACAGTTTTAACAAACTCCATACCAAATGGCTTATATCAGACATACTGTATATGCATTGCATGGTGCACATCAAACGTTAAAGCTGAGGTCTATGTTTTTTGCTTAGATTTCAACTCATCTTAGACGGGTAACACAGCTAGTAAGTCTATAAAACATATAAACAAGAATGGCAGACTCCTTAGGTGTATTTGGAAAAAGAAAAATTCTGTCTATTGTTCATTACCAGGGTGGAATCCATATTGTACTTCCTGGTTCACATGTTTTTGGGGATCCTGGAAGAAGGTATGTGTGTAGTATCCTGGCATAGGCATTTACAGGGAGGGTGAGCAATGAGATCCCGTAGTAACTGAAAAACAGCTCTTACACCTGCCACCCCACTGTATCAGTTTTGAGATATTATTACTGACATCCACACAATATTGCTTTCAATATTTCTGGCCAGATCTTATTCTTACATGATATAGTATCACTGAGGAATGTATAAATTACTGTAGTAACCTCATTTACAGGAATAGAGATGCTTCTTGTATCCACCAGTCTTAAGAGTTCCTCAGAGGACTCAGAGGACTCGGAACAGCCTGGGAGACTCCCCATAACCTCTCTTTCATGGGTCAAATTTTCCAGAACCTCGTTTATGATGCCCGTAAGACATTCTCCATAGTCTGACCAAAATCCTCAGTTATACCACTCACACCCACACCCACAAGACCATACAGAACTGATTCCACATCAGAGAATTTCCAGTTCCAGCATAAATTCACACCCGATCCGACGCTGTTCGTTTTCAAATAATATTGCATTAGTGCGACCTGGCAATTTTTCAATATTCCGATGTCTAGAGCATCCATATTACTAACCGAGAATGCTAAACCGGATGATGGACGCAGGCACATCCGGCAATGGGCCGTAGCTGCAAAAAGACGTACTGCGCAGGCGCAAAAAGAGTCCGCGAGAGTCGGCTGAGGAGCCGAGAAAGGCGGACAAAAGAGGGCGAGAGAGGCGGATGAGGGTCCGCGAGAGGCGCAGGCGCAAAAAGAGTCCGCGAGAGTCGGAGAAAGGCGGACAAAAGAGGGCGACAAAGGCGGATGAGGGGCCGCGAGAGGCGGACGAGACCACAGAAAAAAGGAGTGAGCACATTCAAAAAGTAGTCACAGAAATGAGGCGCAACAAGCACCAAAAAAAGGAAAAGGCACATAAAAAAGTAGTCAAACGCGGGCAAAGCACGAAACACATTGCACACGAAACTAAACACACCAAAAAAAAAGAACAGACGAGTGCACAACAGCAGGGCACGACCACACACCCTCCCCCCCCTACAGGCACTGGACGGGACGGGACACACACCAAGAGGGGGATTCATTAAGCCCATGGAAGACAAAAAAAAAGAACACAAAACCACCCCACAGACCCTACAAGCAAGGGATGGGACACACACAAAGAGGGGGATTCAAACAAGACACAGGAACACAAAAAGAAAGAAGACGCTCGCGCAACAACAATCCCCCCCACACATCCATAAGAAGTGACACCCAAAGCCACATATTCTAAAGTGAACGTCAACACCTTCACAGTAGGCAGCATAGGTGTCGGCATAGGTGTCAGCATAGGTGGATATCCTTTCAATAAAGCACTATTTAACCGTTCAACTGCAGAAAAGGATACATATTAACAGTGAGTGCGATCCTCCTTATTACTTATCCATATTTCGCATGCTGAGAAAGAAACAAGTCATGAATACACGGTCACGGGTACAAAACGATTCGCGTGTCAAAGTGCTGCATCGAAAGAAGCACGATTTCAAACCGAAAGAGCTCGCGTATCAGACATACAAAAAAGGGAGCGAAGAGACAGAATAAATGAACGGAGACGTGTACAACGCGCAAATGAACTGACAGAAAAAAAAAAAGCAAGACGCGAAAAGCACAAAGCTCAAATGACCGACATACAAAAACGGACAAGGCTCGATACAAACAATGCACGGCGTAGACTGAAACGGACTTTGCGCAAAGCGGAGGCGAAGAAAAAAATAGCGCGTCACAAATAATGGACATGCAACAAAAAGGCAATCAAACGCAAAAAGCAAAACATGCCCGTCGCGGACTTCAACGCCACACACCTGTTAAACGCTTACACCAAATGGCTGAAAACGCCTTCAATAAGGAATCCACTATTGAGGAAAATTCATTGGGATTAATGAATGTCATTTGCAATCATTGTCATTCACTTAACTTCACAGAAGAAACAACTGGCAATACAAATAATGAATTTACACGTTGTTGTCAAAAAGGTCAGATTAGACTGCCTCCTTTACATTCATATCCTGAATATCTAAAGAGGCTTCTAACTAACGATGTGCCTGAAAGTAAAAACTTTATGAACTGCATTACATCCTACAATAGTTCATTTGCTTTTGCATCTACCGGAGTACATATCAGGCCACCAAAAGGCAATGGCCCATACTGCTTTCGCATATGTGGACAAATATTGCATCGCATTGGAACAGTGCACCCTGAAACAAATCAACAACGCAAATATGCACAAATCTACATCCTAGATATCAACGCATGAACCTTCCTGAAAACAAACAATGCACGGAGCCTATAATGAGAAACGTCACTCATGTCATAAACAATCACCCATTAGCTAAGTCTATAAAAATGCTACATGAAGTTGAAAAGGAGGCAAATACAAAAGCAAATGCAGAAGTTATAGCGGCAACTACAATTGCTTTGGTCTTGATAAAGGACAAAGAACAAGATCCAAGACGATACAATCTGCCCGTCGTTAATGAAGTGGCAATTGTCTTTCAAAGTAAAGATGGTGAGCCTCCATTTCACAGAGATATTGTTCTACATTTACGTCCTGATAAAAACAACACACCTACATTCCAACGCATAGACATTTGCTTTCCGCTTCTTAATACTTTAACATACCTCATATTATTTCCAACTGGACAGGAAGGATGGAGTGCTACAATTTCAAGAATTAAAAAACAGCAGGCACAGAGACGATCACGTGTATCCATGAAAGAATATTTCTCCTACAGACTCTCAGTAAGGGACGACTTTAATCCATTACTCAATGCAGGAAAGCTGACTCAACAATACATCGTTGACGTTTATGTTCGAGCGGAATCAAATGATCTGCAGTGGATAAAAAACAACCAGCCTTCACTTAGAGCCGATAAATACAAATCGCTGCTGGACTACATTAATCGGAATGCTGACGTCATGGAGCACATTCCAATAAAACATTAATATATGCCAAACACTCTATTTGTTATTTCTATGCGCATCATCCAAAGCTGCACACTATTCTATATCAAATTCATACATCTCACTCTTTGTCATGTCCCAACGCCAGGGGTTGGCGAGCGAAGCGAGCAAGGGGCGGAGCCCCCTAGTAAGTCAGACTATGATGTGTAACAGGCACTTCGTGGTTAAATAACACTGGGTCATGTGTTGAAATGTGAATGTAGCTCAGCACAATGTGACTAGTAATACTTTATGGGTCTGTTGCAGTGTGCTACAAGCTTGGGATGATCCCATGCTGATCTGGACTTGTATTTATGGTAACAAGACTAAGTTTCAGGTTTAACGCTCCTGCAGTGTGCCTCAGAGCTGCCAACTAGCAGTGGACCAAGACTAAGACTAAGTGCAGTTGCTGTGTGCTTCTTGGAGTCAAAGAAGAGAAGCAAAGTTGAGTACTAACTTAGACCACTTCGTGAGCAGATCTCATGGACATAGTACGATGGGTAATGTTACAAAGTGAATTCCACATGTATCAAACAGACTGTTATGGATGCAAAAATGCACCAATATTCCATTAAAAATATGGAAACCGTATTATATATTTTAAATCAAATTGGATATGAATATCATATTTTATTTGTTACATAGTTATATTCATAATAAAAATTGAAGTGAAATACTTAGTTATAATTATAATATATACAATATATTATGTTACATTACATTATATTGCATATAATAAATACATAGTTATAAATGTTATAAAAAAACTAAAAATAAATGTTATAAAAAACCTCAAAATACAGATTAGAACAACTGGCTTCTATTATATGGAGCTTATGCTATATACTGTGAAGTATGTGGTGCAATGAGACATTCTTTATTAATATGGTCCATCCTCAGGCTATGTATTTCATTTGCTTCAGTGACTGTTGAATTAATTTGGCTATTAGGAAAAGCTGGATGCATAATGAATAACGAGTGTGAAATTGTCTGTTACAGTATTGTCTGTATAATTGAGAAATTAGTTAAATAGAGATAATTATGCTCCAGATACAATTCTACTAACGTTTACCTCTTGACGTCTTTACTTTCTGTATACTTTCAATAGATTTCAGGGCTTTTTCATAAATGAATAATTTTTAGAATAATGACAGTGACACTCATTTCAATCTAATGTAGCATAACCACTGCAATTTTTTTTATTAAGTTTACATGAACATGTATTTTTCCTCTGTGCTCTGTCCATTTAAATTGAGAGTACTGTATAGATGCAAATCATTAATTGAGACAAGATGAGGCAGTAAGGTAATTGCTAGCGCACCACTGTTAACAGGCAATCAGACAGCCAGCCGAGCAGACTAAGAAGAAACACAAGGCCGAAACAAGACTAGCTGTGGATTAGTTAAACTTGGTATTGACCTTATTCTGCTGTTAGCTTAGACAACACTTAGAACTAAGTATCATCTTAGTTTTGTACTGTAATACGTAGTCTGGTGTTGATCCACTGCTATTATGGTGCTATCTCAGGTAAAGTGCAACTGATCCTATATGGGAGTCCTTGTTGCTGATGTGTAAAACCATAATACTGATAGAAGGTATCTTTTCTTTTTCTCATCACTGCAAACATAATAACATGGTAAGTTAGTAAATGAATATCAGAATGTAGCTACATTAGGACTAAGCAAATACCAACTGCAATTTAGTCTAGGAATCACCCTTGGCAAAACTATGATAATAAAAGTATGGTTTAACTTCCTTCTGTGTAAGAAAAACAAAATAAAACAGGACAAAAGCAGGCTACGCTAAAACAGTGAGTTAATGAAGAGTCAGGAAAGCCATCTTATTTTATTAATATACTGTAATTTCATGTGGAAGCAAGACAGCCTTTAATAAGAGTTTAGTATTCTCTTTAAGATTTAAAAAGCTCAAGGGGAGGCAAATAGATGAACCAGCTGCTTAAGTACAGAAAAGAATGGCTAGTGATGCAATAACTTTTTTTAAATTAATATCAAAAAGTGGAGTCACTTTTTTTAAAAGACTATATACAAATGATTTTACATCAAATGTCATTTGAAAAATGGTTATATTTACTGATTGCAGTAAATTAATTTGGTTAATAGATACCCTAGAGTTATTGTAATTCCTAAGAACAGATGTTGATAACAAAGTAGAGATCCGGAGCTGTAAAGTACAATATTTCTCATGTGAAAGTGAGAAAGATTTGTGAGTCTGATTGGGGCATGTCATTGTCTTCATCAGTATACAGATGTAAATAATAAGGCAAATGGTATGGTGCATTGAATGGCATGCTATGTGGAGTCAAGGCAAGGGAGTGTATACTTAAAGTATGTAATACATATGTAAGTCCTTGTCAAGAATAATGTTTGCAGTTGTAGTACAGTGATCCCTCGCTATATTGCACTTCGTCTTTCGCGGCTTCACTCCATCGCGAATTTTAAATGTAAGCATATGTGAATATATATCGCGGATTTTTCACTGCTTCGCGGATGTCTGCGGTCTACAGTACGTGTGCTTCCTCAGTTGATTTGCCCATTTGAATTCAAACAAGGGACTCATTTGAATTCAAACAAGGGACGCTATTGGCGGATGGCTGAGAAGCTACCCAATCAGAGCACGCGGTTAAGTTCCTGTGTGCTGCTGATTGGCTCAGCGACGGAGTGCTGCATTAACCAGGAAGTCTAATCTCACTCATTCACCATTAACGTGCTACTCCTTCAGGAGCTGTGTCCAAGCGCCAACAGAAGATGCAAATAATTGCAGAAAAGGTAAAAGTTTTGGATATGTTGAAGGAAGGAAACAGCTACACCGCTGCAGGACACCATTACAGCATCAATGAGTCCATGATTCTTTTTATTTAAAAAGGAGGAAAAGCATATAAGATCTACGGCCGCAGTGTCCTTTAACCAGGGTGCAAAATGAGTAGCAAGTGGACGTGATAAGGCAGTAGTCTGGATGGAATCTGCTTTAGGGATTTGGATTGAAGAGTGATGGAAGAAGAACAACGGCAGTGCTAAACAGTCGCCTGAAGAGGCTCCTTTAGAAGAGCTGTAACGCTATCCTTTGTTGTGCAGTAAAATTAAACTCATTGTTATCGGACAAGTCGTCGTGTCATTGTTGGTGAGTAACCATAATTAATTATTTACGTACAGTACTTATTACATGTACATAGTTTAGTGTCACTGTACACACATTTTACTGTATACAATTTTTCTTGCATTGTACGTATTTATTGCTGGTGGCCTGTCTGTCGTAATGGCTGTAACATATGTGATATTGGAGACGCTCGATATCTTTAAAATAATATTTAGGTTTTACTGTATGTAAACTGTGTTTACATACATAATTTCAACGAATCTTACCTAATATCTAAGAGAATACAAAGGGTTTATGCTGTATAATTGTGCGGGAAATGTTTATAATAGTGTGGGAGAGTTTATAAGGGCTTAAAATATATAAAAATAACCATATAAACATATGGTTTCTATTTCGCAGATTTTCTTATTTCGCGGGTGGCTCTGGAATGCAACCCTCGCGATGAACGAGGGATTACTGTAATCAAAGTCCTGAGAATATCTTACAGAGCAATTCCAAGAGTAGAGAAGGGCCGGTTTATACTTCACGCTCAGAACGCACGCACGCATCATGGCTGCCATGCATTTCCAGCGTTCATTTGACATGTCCTCTGTGCACTTCCTCAGAAATTAATGTGACGCGTGCACAAGTTGTAGCACCAGCAGAAAATCAAGGGGCGCAGTGTAATCAAGTCAGAACGTGACGTCAGACTCTGTGTTTACTATCAATATGTGACAGATAGCAAGCCACTTTGCAATTCCTACAGGATCAATGTGCACGCTTCGATGTTTGATGAATGGTTCAATGTGGTGAAGCAAAATGCTGACATACAAATGCATTCATAATGACGCATTACTTTTTAAAGGTCTTTTTTTTTGCACCTTCACAACAGCATCAGAATGTAAGAAAGCATATTTGAGCCACAGAGAAAAATAAATTAGGGACACAGTGAAAATGTCTATTTTGTGATTAAAGTGTAAATTTTGGAAACTGACCCAGTTGTTAACCACTGCATACTTCTCGGGCTTCCTTCTGATCTGACAGAAGCAGCAAACCGCAATTGCCACACAGAACACATTAAATGTGTGATATTCCAGGTCGCTGCACATTTAGAATTCTTAGATTTATACTTGATGTCACTTTCATGATAAAATGCATTAAAGTATGTATATTAAATTTTACAGATAAATCATTAACTTAATTTACATTATGAATACTGTTAATAATTACATATGGGGGGGTGGTACGGTGGCAGAGTGGTAGCACTGCTGCCTCACAGGGAATCACACCCCTGATGTGTTTTCCTGGTGGGTTTCCACAGTGTGCTCTGGTTTCCTTCCAAAGTCATAAAAGTTTGTGAATTTGGTGATGCTAAAATGACGCTAGTGTATGTGTCTGCTTGTATTCATGTTGCGATGAGCTGATACCTCGTCCAGGGATTGTTTCTGCCTTGTGCCCAGTGCATGCTGGAATGGGCACATCCCTGGATTGATGGATGTAATCATTAAACATCCATCCTTTTCAGAGATATTGTGGCAAGGTGACCTCAGAATTTAATGGATGTTTCAGGCAATTTACAACACAGAGAAGCTGAATGTTTTTTCACTGTGATGATATTTTGCTCTGCCACCTGGTGGAATCCTCTAGATTTACGTACAAAGTATAAACAGTACACCACTTGCGTAGCAGAATCGTCTGCAGGAGCACACGTCGCATTGTGTGAAGTATAAATCCTACCAAAGAGCTAATAATGAATGTTTACAACTGAATGTTTAAAATTTAAGTAACCAGAAATTAAGGGATAATGAGATAGTATTGCGAATGGAGTAGAGGTGGAGCAATGCATGTAACCTTGAACTTATAGTTTCAGTTCTGTCAGTATAATAGACAGTTAATCATTTAATTACTAGAAGTCGCAGAATTTTATTATGATTAACTGCCCTGGTTGGTAAAAATAAAATATTGAAATTAGCCCTAATACTAGTTTGTAAAATGTTGTGGCTTATATGTTAGCCTTGCTCACCATGAGTCCTAGATTAACCAGTAACTAACTGTAATACAGCTACTTAATAAGATATTTTACCTTGCTTTGTTTACCAAGAGTCATCGCTCCATGTAGATGATATTTTCTTACTCTTATAAACATATGGCCAGTATCACTCATCCAAAAATGCATGTCATTTATGTCAATCTAAAATTGCATTATTTACAAGGCTTAATGTCTGTCATCTCCCAATACAGCACATTGCAGACACCTAAGCCATTAAAACAAGTTTAATTTTTTTTTAACATAGATAACTAGATACCTAAAAAAGTAATTAAATATTGCAGTTAATACAAGCATGTTAGGTACTCGTTAATCTCTACTTTGCAAAATTTTGGAAATGTTAGATTAACGAGTATTGAGCTATATTGAGCTAAGTGTCCTATCTTTGTTAGTTTTGCATTTTTGGAAAAAAAAAATATCTAATAAACTGTACACAAGTCTTTTTCAATTGCAATTCAATTTTAAATCAAAGCTTTGCTGCTTATATATTACATTCAAGTATTTATTCCTTGTCAAAAATCCTTCATCTTCTTCAGGCTGTAACAGATAGCAACATACTGAGAACATTTAGGTTTGTTGAGATGAAAATAGGAGTTCATAAAATTATTTTTTTTTCTATTTAATCATTCTTCTTATTATGTTTTCCCTTTGTACACTTTTAGTTCTTTAAGCTTCTTGCTATTGTATTTTTATTCCAGGCTCAACCATTTCAGCTTGATTCATGATGTTCAGACACTAGCTATGCTCTGCTGCATATGTGAGATGCAATTTACCCATCCAGATTGTTACACCCTTTTTGGACAGAATGTACATCGTTCAGCTGTATTCATGTCACAATACAGATTTGTGAGTCTTTTTAAGCATTTCATTTAAAATTATAAAGAAATTCTTTCTATTCCAGTAGTCAGTGCGTATAAGAATAAAGCTATAAGCATAAATGATTAAAAAAAGTTTTATTCAGGGTAACAATACTTGTCAAAAAGTAGAAAGAATAGTTTTAAGTTTACAATAAACGCCTTTTTCAGGGATGTGTGAAACATGCTGTCTCTTTTGCTTTGTTTATTTTTATTTAGTTATATTTGTTTGTTTATGGCTTTGAGTTTCAGTGACAGATTAAAAAATATACTGTGTTTATCTTATATTTATGTTAATCGTCATCTTCATGGTTTTTTTTTTTTTTCTTGAAGTACATATGGTTTCCTACAGAAGTGTATTAGGGCCACAGGGAAAAAATGAAAAACCTTTAGGGATGCAGTAGAAAAAAAATGTCATCCATAATCCCATAGTCTGAACCAAAAATTGTGTATGTTTCGACAGAGGAATTATACAGATTTTGATGAAGTAGCTGCTTTTTTGAGAAGCAAAGTTGACAATAATGGACAAATGCAGAGGTATCCCTGGTTAAATCTGTGAGCAGTCCGAACAGAGTACATTGTTACAATAAGACATGCTCCTAGCAGCACTAATGTTAATGTTACCTTCTAAAGAAAATGTACCTAAATTCATCTTGGTTCTGATACGTTGTGCATAGTTCAGATAAATAAACTTTAGTTCATTCATTCAGGATAGTAGGCCAACAGTGTGGAATGATTCGATATATTACATATATTACATACAAAAAATCCACTTTGGTTAACATTTAAACTGACATAATGCATACACAAACCAACCTTTTAATCATTGAAACTGATCCCTGAGCGAATATGTCACATACAATTGTGCGCACAGTAAAATATATAATGAAATGCTTAGTTGCTCAACTCTAAGACTGTGCTGAGGAGAAGAACATAGTGAACAGTAAACGATATAGAAGGTAGGGAAGGTGTTTTCTTCTGTTTGCACAGGTTGCAAGATTCCGCATTATGTAATTTAATTTTATTCTGAAATTTAGGCTTTAATCACAAAATTAACTATGAGATTAAATTAAAAATTTTAACTGTAATGCTGAAATTGTTTTTGAAAAGCTGTAATGCTGTATTTTTTTTACCGTTTTCCTAATAAACTTTCGTATTTCCTCCATTTTAATGAAGTTGCATTGACTTGCAGTACTCTGTGAAAACACACACACACACACAAACACACATTTACAAATTACAACTGGAACAGTTTTGCTGAAGTAGCCTGTCATTGAAGAACCTTCTACAGTTCTTGGGGGAACATGTATTTCAGTTGGTAATTACTTTATAAATCACCTGTTACATATACTTAGTGTGACTCTCAAAAAAGATTAAACTAACCATAAGGAGAGCAGGTCTGCAGAAGCATGAGACAACAGTTTGGTATTTGATCATGCAAACACATTAACTTAAAATATGGAAGAAAAGACTAGACATTTTCCAAACTAAGAATGAAAATTTGGGATTATCTAAAAAACCAAACAGGCATCACACAGAAGCATAAGACTATTTACCAACTATATATAAAGAGTTAAGATGAAAATCAGTAAAGTTTTCTCTTTTATTTTAACATTTGTGTAACAAATTAATCAATTTCTTCTGAGTTAATTGAACTAAGTAATTTAGTGGTTTGGTATAGCTGCCTTTATGCTTCCTTCCATTTTACTAAACCCAGCATCTTAATATAAAATGATTTGCACTTTAACTGTTTTTCATGCCATGCATTTTGTTAAATCTTTATTTAGTCCAGCTATACTTCTTCTGGGTCCTGCTCCAGCACCTCGGATTCTGGCATGAATATCAGTGTCTGGAATGTTGGTAAGTAGAGACCATCATTTAAACTTGTATGCACTAGAGCCTATGAAACCTGGAATTCAGGTAGCCTAATACTTAATATTCCAGAAGACTATGTACACTACTTTAAATAGTAAACATTTGTCATGTCAAGGATGTATATATATACACACACACAATGCAATACAAGAATTTGTGTATTTGATATCAGTACCAGTGAAATTTTATGATAATTGATACATTTGGATGCCACACCAAAAACAGAAATTCTATTCAACGGCTTTTTATTAAAGTACCTCCATTATTGTAGTGTAAGATATTGTGCCTTTTTCTTCAATACAATATAAAATATATAAATATTAACAATAACATCAACTTTAAAATAATGGTATATCTATCTGTATAGGTTCTGAGCTATCATTTAAGTAAACAAGTATTGGCATTCATAAATATCAAAATACAATGCAAGGCTTCAATTTTAATGTGTGGCAGAGATGGGAATCTCCTCTCTGTAACAACAATTCAGGGGTGTTTATAATCATGGGGAGATTTCAGCATGGTGTTTGTAAAGAATGATATATCCTAAGCTTCTTGGTTTATCATAGCATGTGCACATTTTAAATTTATTATCTGACATTTTCTGACCAATTACTGAGAAATACTGCTTAAAACAGTATTTTAAGCAGTATAATAAATTCTAAATATAAATATTCATGTATTATCATATATCAGTTAGTCAATTCCAAGATAATTCAGGATATTTCCATTTAAACAAACTCTTCAAATCTGTTTTAGTAACAACATGGTTTTAAAGTCTGGTTTGACAGTGAACCAGTTTCTTAGGTGTATAGCATTTCCTAATGTGGGATTTATATTTGTATTATTAGCTGGTTAAAAAATATTACTAAAGAGTTATTTAACGGATGAGTAAAATTAATTCAAATTTAAAATGTCAGAAACTCTTTGTGCTTTAATATTCCAAATCTGTCCCTCATTTTTTAACATTTGCCTTAATTTTATAAATTCCTGTGTGAAGTCAAACTTGTCATTTTTAAATTAATTCTTTATTTCAGAACTCCTGTAAAGCAGCCTTTATTTTGCTGTTTTCAAGGTTACTTACGTGAGTGATCAGACTTTATTATTGATTATACCTGTGTACAAATCCAGAATTAGAAAATCATTTGCGCCGTTGTTACACGTAATCAATAAATTTGTAACTGCGAGACATTACATTCAAGTATATGGCCGGTATGCTTTTACTTATGGTTTATACTTATAAAAGTAGTTTGCCTTCAAAAGCCAATTTAGTGACACAAAGTCAGTGTTTGGAAATTTGTATTTCGCAATGAAGTATGCTGTTTCAGCAATTACGCGACTCTGTTAACACAGTACATGTATTAATAGGGAGATGTGCCTTGCCCTTTAAAGCACTGAAATGCTAAATAAATTTTGTTTTAGTATTAATGTAGAGAAAGGCCAAGCAAAATGACACCTTTTATTGGCTAACTAAAAAGATTACAATATGCAAGCTTTCGAGGTAACTCAGGCCCCTTCTTCAGGCAAGATGTAATACAGAAACTGGAGTTTCCTATGTTTATATACACACTCTAGGACAAGAAACAACATTGGTAAATATTTAAATGAGAAATTTTAAATGTAAAAAATTTCTCATTTAAATATTTACCAATGTTGTTTCTTGTCCTAGAGTGTGTATATAAACATAGGAAACTCCAGTTTCTGTATTACATCTTGCCTGAAGAAGGGGCCTGAGTTGCCTCGAAAGCTTGGATATTGTAATCTTTTTAGTTAGCCAATAAAAGGTGTCATTTTGCTTGGCTTTTCTCTACATTCATAATGACTAACACGGTACAACACCCTAGTTTTAGTATTAATAAATGGAGCAACTCATATCGTCATCGGTGTAGACAAGCCAAATAGACTCTTCATTTGAATCATGCGTCTGCGGTTTCTTGTTAGCGCTGACTGTCTCCTATATGCATAATTGTGAATGTGTGTGAGATTCACTACACAACGCTGGACTTTATGCACCAGTCAGAAAATGGCTTGATGCTTAGACCAGTGGACATTTGTTGAAGTGCTCATTATAATCAGAGAATGAATGCAAAGCCTCCATTCATTTATCAGAACTGTGTAGGGCACTATTTAAAAGAGATTATTCTCATCACCTTTTTATTTCCTTTTACAAATGTGTGACAGTACAAGTTAAATGATTATATCTCATGTGACTAGTAAAACTATTTTGCTCTCAAAGCATCCACAAATCTGCTTCTGAACTAATTCCATCCATCCATCCATCCTCTTCCGCTTATCCGAGGTCGGGTCACAGGGGCAGCAGCTTGAGCAGAGATAACCCAGACTTCCCTCTCCCCGGCCACTTCTTCTAGCTCTTCCGGGAGAATCCCGAGGCGTTCCCAGGGCCAGCCGGGAGACATAGTCCCTCCAGCGTGTCCTGGGTCTACCCCGGGACCTCCTCCCGGTTGGATGTGCCCGGAAACACCTCACCAGGGAGGCGTCCAGGAGGCATCCTGATCAGATGCCCGAGCCACCTCATCTGACTCCTCTCGATGCGGAGGAGCAGCTGCTCTACTCTGAGCCACTCCCGGATGACTGAGCTTCTCACCCTATCTTTAAGGGTATTGTGCATGCTTTGAGAGCAAAATAGAACTAATTCCAAAATTGGATAAATGTGGCAATTACACTCTCTGTCCATCTACATCATTAGCACGACACAAAAATTACTTATTCATTCTTCTTGTTATCTGATTAGATTTGAATTGTTCTCATGTTATTCTCTGCACTACGAACAGCTAGTGCATATATGAAATGTGTTCGGTTTACAAGGGTAAAACAGGTTAAGCATGTTAAAAACTGTACATTACTTTGGCATTACTTTTTCTTCTTTTATATTAAAAATTGCATATTTCACCGCCCAGCATTTGGTATTGAATTCTAAGTCCAGAGCCAACTCATGCCGGTATTTTTGGTGTATGAAAAAAAAAACCTTCATATACTTAAAGACTGAAAAATACTTTTTTCATTTTTATTTTTAATATAAAAACATTGCCGACAGTTGTCTCACCCATAGTATGCACTGGAATTCCATCATGCAAATAAGCAGCTTTAGTGCCGATAAAAATGGCAAGCCTGCAAAGTCTTACAAGAATTTCAACTGGTGCTATATTTAGTGAGTAATATAATCTATTCTTGCATTTTGGTTTGTAATTTGTACTATTACTATTGTACTATTGTATTCCTGAGGTGGCAATGATAGATTGGCCTACTAGCGCCGAGAAAAGGATTACTTGTGTTCTGATTTGTGTATTGTATTTACCCTGTTTTTTGACACCCATTGCACGCCCAACTTACCTGGAAGGGGTCTCTGCCTGAATCGCCTTTCTCAAGATTTCTTCCATTTTTTTCCCTCTACAAGTGTATTTTTGGGGAGTTTTTTTTATTGTCTTCTAGGGAGTCAAGGCTGGGGAGATGTCAGAAAACAGGGCCTATTAAAGCCTATTGCAGCACTCCTTATGTGATTTTGGGCTATACAAGAAATACATTGTAGTTGTTGTTGTTATTGTGATGGTGTGGTTGTGGTGAGTGACCGTGCTGTGTAAAATAACAATGTAAAAGTACAATAATCTGTTTTCATTTGGTGTCAGCAAGCAATGCAGCAGCCTGTTACAATATGAAATAAGGCAATAGTAATGATTGTGCCTATGTAAAAGAAGCACAGGATATTATCATTTCTGAGCAATTTAACATACAGGCAAGCTGCATTTAATTTTAACTTGTAGTTTGTGAACATAAAGAATATAATAAAATTGTAGATCCTTACATTTTGGGGGGAAAAGGCAGAAAACCCTTCGGTCCACAAGCCTGTGTCTGTAAACCCCCTGCCTAGTGCAAGCATTTTTTGGGTGTGGGGGGAGTCCCCATTTAAACCACATACCATGTTTAAATGTTTTAAATGCCAGCAAAGCAGCGGGTCCCAGATGGAGTATCGCCACGACTGCTGAAGGTCTGTGCATCGGAGCTGGGGGGTCCTCTACAACGCATCTTCAACCTGAGCCTGGAACAGGGGAGAGTCCCAAGGCTTTGGAAAACATCTTGCATCTCCCCAGTCCCAAAGGTATCACGTCCTAGTGAGCTGAATGACTTCCGGCCTGTTGCTCTGACATCACATGTGATGAAGACCATGGAGAGGCTGCTGCTTCACCACCTGAGGCCACAGGTTCAACATGCCCTCGACCCTCTGCAGTTTGCATATCAGGAGAAGGTGGGAGCGGAGGATGCCATCATCTATTTGCTACACCGATCCCTCTCCCACTTGGACAGAGGCAGTGGTGCTATAAGAATTATGTTTCTAGACTTATCTAGCGCCTTCAACACAATCCAACCTCTGCTCCTTAGGGACAAGCTGACAGAGATGGGTGTAGATTCATACCTGGTGGCATGGATCGTGGACTATCTTACAAACAGACCTCAGTATGTGCGTCTTGGGAACTGCACGTCTGACATTGTGGTCAGCAACACAGGAGCGCCGCAGGGGACTGTACTTTCTCCGGTCCTGTTCAGCCTATATACATCGGACTTCCAATACAACTCGGAGTCCTGCCACATGCAAAAGTTCACTGACGACACTGCTATCGTGGGCTGCATCAGGAGTGGGCAGGAGGAGGAGTATAGGGACCTAATCAATGACTTTGTTAAATGGTGCAACTCAAACCACCTACACCTAAACACCAGCAAAACCATGGAGCTGGTGGTGGATTTTAGGAGGCCCAGACCCCTCATGGACCCCGTGATCATCAGAGGTGACTGTGTGCAGATGGTGCAGACGTATAAATACCTGGGAGTGCAGCTGGATGATAAATTAGACTGGACTGCCAATACTGATGCTCTGTGTAAGCAGGCTATACTTCCTTAGAAGACTGGCGTCCTTCAACATCTGCAATAAGATGCTGCAGATGTTCTATCAGACGGTTGTGGCGAGCGCCCTCTTCTACGCGGTGGTGTGCTGGGGAGGCAGCATTAAGAAGAAAGACGCCTCACACCTGGACAAACTGGTGAGGAAGGCAGGCTCTATTGTTGGCATGGAGCTGGACAGTTTAACATCTGTGGCAGAGCGACAGGCGCTAAGCAGGCTCCTATCAATTATGGAGAATCCACTGCATCCACTAAACAGTGTCATCTCCAGACAGAGGAGCAGCTTCAGCGACAGACTGCTGTCACTGTCCTGCTCCACTGACAGACTGAGAAGATCGTTCCTCCCCCAAACTATGCGACTCTTCAATTCCACCCGGGGTGGGGGGTAAACATTAACATTATACAAAGTTATTGTCTGTTTTTGCCTGCATTATTATCAATCTTTTATATTGTTTTTTGTATCAGTATGCTGCTGCTGGAGAATGTGAATTTCCCCTTGAGATTAATAAAGTATCTATCTATCTATCTATCTACCTATCTACCTATCTATCTATCTATCTATCTATCTATCTATCTATCTATCTATCTATCTTTCTATCTATCTATCTATCTATCTATCTATCTATCTATCTATCTATCGTGAAAGGCGCTATATAGCGCCCGACCCAGCACAGACTGAGGCAGAGGCACGTACTTAAATAAAACACTTTTTATTTTTCTTCAGCCGTGGGGCACGCCTTCCCCATGTCCCACCCGCCCAACACAGTCCCAAAACACTCACAATAACCACGACAATCCTTCTGGCACCACCACTCCTCCTCAGGCTTAGTCCTCCTCCTCCCGACTCTGGCTCTCATGAGTGGTGGTGGCTGGCCCTTTTATATCCCACCCGGAAGCGTTCCAGGTGCTTTACCACCTGGTCCTAATTGCACTTCCGGGTGGGGCTGAAGATATGACCAGCCAGGCTGCTGACTCCATGCAGCTCCCCCTAGCGGCCATCCGAGCCCCCAACCAGGCTGTGGAGGACTCCATCTCCCATGGAGCCATGCGCCGGGTTGGGGAATCATTGTCTGCCAGGGAGGCTGCAACCAAGCGTCCCGGGGGAGGTATTGAACTCTCCATGGCTGCTCCCCCGGAACAGATGCAGCAGGGGCATCCCTGCCGGGCATGGGACCCGGCTGTCCATTACACTATCTATCTATCTATGTTTTACGATGATTAATCTGCCACTTTCATATAATACACAGCCAAAAATGTGTGTAGAAAACGTATTAATTAAAATGTCTGAAATGTTAAAAAAAAATGAATACACCTTTTTTTTAAATGCTACCTTCTGCGGAAAATGGGAAAAAGTTCAAAATGCTTCTAACGATTCTAAAATAACTTTGATGTTTCCCAAAGGAAAGAAAACCATAACAAAAACCTTTGATTTGGAAAGATAATCCACAAAACAACCTTTAAAAATTAAAAAAATATTTGATCAAAAAGGGAAAAATAATATAAAAGACTTAACAAAGGAAAAAAGCAGTTGCCTAAAAGGCAGTCCACAAATAACAAGTCCCAAAACACAATCTATAATCAGAAACCAGAATCCATTACAGAAAATAATAAGAGTACTAGAAAATGTACAAGAAAAAAAACAATAGTCATTGTAACCCCAAACAACTTTAATGCACCATGTCTAAGCTTTCCTCTGGCTTTGGCCTAAATAGCCAGACCTAGGGCTCAGGAGTGGTGACGTCAAGGTGGCACTGCCTCTTGGGACTCCTCCCACAAAGAACTGGGAACGTTACCATATACAAAGCAACAGTACATAATTACACAGTTATAATCAAAATAAATATTTCTTTCAACAAAAAGTTCTACTCAGTTCCAGATTTGGATGATAACCTGAAGCAGGATTCAATGCTATTCATTTAGTGCTCCTTATTTTAAGCTAAAATAATGTGAATACTTCAACTGTTAAAAGCAGTGTTTTGAGCTAGGTTACGTTTACTTTACAGAGTTGCTGACAAGCTGTGTCACTTCAAGAAAATGCAGGATGGGTCGGAAAGCATGGAAATTTCTTTTTAACATTAAAAAAGTAACACAAATCTGTTTTTTAAGTAATGACAATATTTTTACATCAATAAAATAAGTATTGCATTATGGTTTTTATTACTCTATAAAGTAATGACTACATAATGCATATTACTTTAATGTGTTACTCCCAACATTGCATATGAGTTCCAAGAGCTTCCAAAACTAAGAAAATGAAAGTTTTCAGTAAAATGAATGACTGAGTAGAACGTAAAAGTAAGTACATTTTTGGAAATTAAACATTTGGTTAGTAAATTATTTAACTGAAATCCAACTTTTTCTTTATTTTGGTCCATTGTTTCATTATAAACTTCATTTTGATTTCATGCATTGTCTGCCATATTTCTGGTATTCCACTATTTCTTACTTTATATTTATTTTAATGAGCATATACCGTTTACTCAATTCAATTCAGTTTATTTTTGTATACCAAGTGCAGGCACAGAGTGCTGTGACAAGTTCTCAGGTAAATGTAAAAAGTATAGATTTAACAATTTACTAAATACAGTATTAGTACACATAAAAATACACAGAAAATAAAGTAGAAACTGATTAACATCAATGAAAACCAACAATGTCTTATTAATTACTTGTTGAACTGTAGCCAGTTGACAGCAAAGGAGAGGAAAACAAAACACTCCAGCTAGCATGCCTGAAGAAAATAAACCTCTGGAAGGTCCACTGTAATGTATAAGAAGGAAAAATCAAAGACAAGGTCAAATACTGTCATAGTGCTGGAGAGCTAGGCAAACTAGTTGTCCATGCCCTCCTGGGGAATCCTATAGTAGAGCCTGTGATAAATATACTTTTCCATCAAATGATTCCAGTGCTCCCAGCAAGAACAGGAGAACAACTTGGCAGTAGCACAGTAGCAACAAGTACCACATCAAGATACAAAGAAGTGAAACAGAAAAGAGGATAGTTAATAACAGTTTATAAATACTGTATTGGTTATATTTTTGTACAAATGACTAACAAGAGATGCATTATGCAAAGCTAATCAGCAGCTCTAGTCAGGAAATGCTAGATTAAAGTAACAAATCTTCAGCCTAGATTTAAGGGATGAGACTGAAGGGGCATTTCAGATAAGTAAATAGGGCCAGGCCATTTAAGGCTTTATGTATTAGAAGGAAGATTTTTCTGCACTGGCTCTCGGTTAAGCTTAGGGACTTGAGAATAGGAGTTATGTGCCCATACTTTTTTGTTCTTGTAATAATTCTTGCATCAACATTTTGAATTAACTGAAAGCTGCAAAAACATTTTGAACAGCCAACAAATAATGCATTGCAGTAGTTAGTCCTACTACAAATAAAACAATGAATTAATTTCTTAGTATCATACATATTTAGAAAATGTTCAAATTTTTCATCCTTACCTTTGGAAGATGGAAAAAAAACATGTTTGAAATAGTTTTGCAATGTGTGATTTAAATGACACACTAGTGTCAAAGATAATGTACACTAATTCAATAAAACCATGATTCCATCTGAATTAAAAAGTGACAAAATATTGTTGAGGTCAGCATTATTCTTCCCAATAAATTGCATTTGTGTTTTTTGTTTGTTTCATCAATGCAGTCCTTGAACTCAGTGACACAATTAATTAAGTACAGAATTGAGAAAAGTAATTTGGTCTATAAAAGAAAATAATAATTGGGTATCATCTGCATACAGGTGAAAATTAATGGTATGTTTTCCAATTATAGTTCCCAATGGAAGCATGTAAAGTAAAAACAGTAAAGGTCTAAGTAATGAGCACAGCGGGACACCATATTTAACTTTTGAGTATTATGACGAAGTACTGTTAGCACATTTCTGTACATATTGAAATCAGTTTTAACTAAACCAGGCAAGAACATTGCCTATGAGCCCAATTTAATTTTCTAGTCAGTGTAATAAAATAGAATGGTCGATGGTATCAAATGCCACATTTAAAGCACTCAATAATACAAGTATTTTACAAAGAAAGAGTAAATTTGAAATGGTTCTGTAATTAATAAGTGTATATGGGTCTAGCTGTAGGTTTTTAAACAATGGTCTGATAACTGACAGTTTTAGTGCATCAGGAGCAGCGCCATTCAGTGATGAACTATTGATAAGGCTAAGAATGGGCGCTGCCAAAACATCCATTGAGCATTTCACTAGTTTGGTTGGGAATTGGTCTAAGGCCAGGTTTATACTTCACGCAGCGCAACGCGTGCTCCAGTGGACGCAAGCGTTGTACTGCTTATACTTGCGTGTGTACGTAAATCTGGAAGATTCCACCAGGTGGCAGTGTGAGATATCATCACAGTGAGAAAAGCATTCAGCTTTGCTGTGTTGTGAATTACCTGAAACATCCATTAAATTCCGAGGAAAGCTTGCCACAATATCACTGAAAAGGGTGTTTAATTATTACATCCATTAATCCAGGGATGCACCCATTCCAGCAAGCACTGGGCACAAGACAGAAACAAAATCCCTGGATGGGGCAGCAGCTCATCTCAAACTGAACATAAGCATACATATACACTAGCGTCATTTTAGCATCACCAAATCCCCTAACCTTCATGTCTTTGGAAGGAAACTGGAGCACACTGTGGAAACCAACCAGGAAAACTTGCTAACTGCAGGCAGGGAACACCAGCAACATGACTCCCTGCGAGGCAGCAGCGATACCACTCTGCCACTGGGCCACCCCCATTTGTATAATTATTAACAGTATTCATTATTTAAATGAAGTTAACGATTTATCTGTAAAATGTAACATATATACTTTAATGCATTTCATCATGAAAGTGATATCAAGTATAAATATAAGAATTCTAAATGTGCAGAGAGCTGGAATATCATACATTTAATATGTTCTGTGTGGCAATATTTTGCTGCTTGCCACTGCTGTCAGTTCAGGAGGAAGCCCCAGAAGCACGTAGGTGATTAAAAACTGGGTTGTTTTTAAGACGTTAATGATGGTCTACTTTAATGCTAAAATAAATTACAAGGTTAAAGTGGACATTTCGGAATTAAAGCTAAAATTTTAACTTTAATCACAAAATAGACCATTAAACTGTGTCCTTAATTTTTTTTCTCAGTGCCTCAAATATGCCACCGTACATTCTGATGCTGTTGTGAAGGTGCAAAAAAAAAAAAAAAAAAGCACAGAAAATATGTGAGACTTTTAAACTGTATCATGTCATGACTTTAGGGAATATGCAACGCTTGAAAATAAAAGCACCATGAATGCATTTGTACGTGGGCATTTTGCCTCACCACATCAAACCATTCATTAAACATCAAAGCACACACATCAATCCTGTACGATCCTCAAAGAGGCTTTCCCTCACATGTAGACAGTAAACAGAGACTCTGGGTTCTGACTTTTATCACAGTGCGCCCCCTACTTTTTGCTGGTACTACAACTCGTGACCACGTTGCTTTAATTTCTGAGGACATGCTCATAGGATGCGTCAAATGAACTCTGGAAACATGAGGCAGCCATGATGCATGCGCGTAAGCATTCTGAGTGTGAAGTATAAATGGGCCCTAAGGAGCATGTAGTAGATTTAATTTTAGAAAAAAGTTTTGAATTCCTGTTCTGTTAAAATTACTAAGATGGTGTTATACTAATGTAGTATTTTGGGTGTAAAGTAATGCTAAAAATCTTGGATCTTATACTGTCAATTTTTTCATTAAGAAAGTTTGTAAAGGCTGCACTGCTAACATTTGTAGGTATTTTGCTTTGTAGTTTGGAATTCCCATTTGACAGGTTAGCTACTGTTCTAAGCAGTACACAAGTATTATTATTATTTATTAATTTAGAATAGTTGTTCAAGCGGTCCATAAAGAGAGGATTTTTTTATACTTTTTAATTTAACACTCTCTGTCCATGCAGTTTGGAAGACCTGAAGCTTTGTTGCTCTCTGCCTGTAGTCCAGTGTTCAACACTCTAATATGAGAGCTAGGGTGAGATTCTATGCACTTTAATCAAAATTGTTTTAATAAGAGCTACTATACCCAAAGCCTCCTTCAGACTCGCATTATAATTTGATTTTAGCTGATCAAAACTGTTTTCCACAGTTCTTTTTTTTTCTTTTTTCTTTCCTTTCACCTATGTATTAATTTTATTGTAATCATTCCATACAATATAGATTAATTCATAACAAAAAAGAATTAAAGACAAATCAAACCCCACCCCTGAGAAGGAGAGCTTAGTCAAAGGAGAATTGCTTAGGGCTTTTTAATAGGGCAAAAATAAACAAAAGAAAGGAAGAAATATATATAGGTAAATTAAAAAAAATGGAGAAGGGAAATAAAGCGGTAATAATTATTTCTCTTATTCTAAAATATTATTGATTAGATCCTGCCAGGTTTTGAAAAAATTCTGTACAGATCCTCTAACTGAGAATTAGATTTTTTTCCAATTTCAAATAATATAAAGCATCGGTTTCCCACTGACTTATCAGAGGAGAGTTAGGATTCTTCCAATTTAACAAAATAAGTCTGCGTGCCACAAGTGTAGTGAATGCAATCACTGTTTGCTTGTCCTTCTCCACTTCAAGTCCATCTGGAAGAACACCGAACACAGCTGTTAATGGGTTAGGAGGGATTGTGACCACAAGGCTGTCTGAAAGGCACTTAAAAATTTTGGTCCAAAATGATGTTAGTTTGGTGCAGGCCCAAAACGTGACCCAATGAGGCAGGAGCTTGGTTACAGCGATCACAGGTTGGATCTAGCCCTGGAAACATTTTGGACAGTTTTAAGCGTGACATATGAGCTCGATATATAATTTTTAGTTGTATAATTCTATGCTTTGCACATATGGAGCTCGAGTGAATTCTGTGCATTGCTACATTCCACTCCTTTTCTGATATATTGATTAAGAGATCTTTTTCCCAATGTCCTATTGGGTCTTTGAAAGGTAGGGACTCTAATAAGATTTTATATAATGCGGAAATGGTGTTTAATTCCTCGAATTTGAGCAGTATTTTTTCCAGCATGGTGGAGGGTACGAGGTGGGGAAAATCGGGCAGTTTCTGTTTAACAAAGTTTCTAATTTGAAGATAGTGAAAGAAGTGTGTAGCTGGGAGGTTGAATTTGGAAAGTAATTGTTCAAAAGATGCAAATATGTTGTCTATGTAAAGATCTCTGAGCATTTTAATCCCAAATCTTATCCAGGTATTAAAAACTGGATATGTTTGCGAGGGTTGAAAGAGGTGGTTCTCTTGCAGAGGTGCCACGGATAAAAGATTTTCCATCTTAAAATGCTTTCTGAGTTGGTTCCATATTCTGAGTGAGTCAAGCACAATTGGGTTATTAGTATATTTGCGATAACTTGCATTTATTGGAGCGCAGAGCAGGGAATATAAAGAAGTACTACAGGATTTTACTTCTATTGCGAACCAAGCCTGTGTATGTTTGTTTTTTTGTGTCCAGGTTTTTATGGCTTGTATGTTTGCTGCCCAGTAATAAAACTGAAAATTAGGTAAAGCAATGCCTCAGTTCTGTTTAATTTTCTCAAAACATCTACAAATTTTAATGCAGAGTTACAATCTAGATGTCATTCTGCCCATGGTTTTAATCTGCAAGTGCATTGATATTGGCAAAAATAAATCAAAAGTAATTAAGTAGTGATCAGAAATAACTTCACTTAACCTCCTTAGTGTTAGACCCGAGCATCACTTGGGCTGTAAAAACAGTGCTAAAAGCATTAGTCCTGAGCGTCACTCGGGCAACTGTATAGACGCGTCTTGCATAAGACGAGAATTATTCAGGCTATAAAAGTGCCAACAGCGTTAGTGCTGAGTGTTGTTAGGGAAACGATATAGGCATGTCTAGCTTAAGCGACAGGCTCGAGTGGCACCCAGGCACCGGTGCAGACACGTCTTCTTCTAGCCTCATAATGGCATCTCGTAAGAAAAGTTTTTCAGCAACCCAGATGTTACACGCTCTTGACAGTGATATGAGCAGTGATGATGAAGTGAATCTGTCTTCATGCTGTGAAACTGAAATGGACAGTGAAATCAAAAATAATTCAGATGAATCCAAAAGTGTTGTTTGTGTCAGTTGCACATGTGCAGTGTGCTGTTCAAAAGCTGATCAGTCTGGAAAGAAAATCTGCAAGGAATCATGCTACTGTTGTCCCGACTGTGACGTTGGATTGTGTATTTCACTGTGCTTTAAGATATACCACAGAAACAACACATTTTAATAGTATATATGGTATTAGCATTATTATTATTAGTATTATTATTATTCATTGTATTATTATTTGTGTCATTATTATACTTTCTACACTTCTGAATTTGTACTTTTAGTGTTTTGCATGTTTTACAGTAGAAAGTTCATATTTAACAAATATATAATTTTTCAAGACAAAACGTGACAGATTTTGCATGTTTTTTGAGAAAAAATGTAATGCTAAGCAAGTTAATGAAATAAATGTTGAATCTCAACTCTTTAAGTATGTAACTCAATGGTAACGCTTGGATGGTGACAAGTTACCCGCTCCAGCTCAGTTGGAACAAAGTCTGGATTTGGCCACACCAAACCGTACTTACCCTTTTGTTCCTTACACCCCCTCCACTCAAGCTCACAAGTCAAAGGAAAAAAATAAATAAATAAATCTAAGATAAAAGGTTCAGTATGTGTAAAATTAATATGTTGGAAAAAAAAGAAACATAACACACATTTCCCCTTATTATCCGATCCCAATGCAGATGCAAATATATGTACAGTGATAAAAAAAAAACCCATAAACGGCCTGACCTCCATTATGTTAAATAGGAAACCTATATAAATTACAAAACGATAAACAAACATTCATATCCAGTGTGAAACCGTGGAAACCACTGAGATTAAAAATGGATGAAATCTGGCCAAGTCCCAAATGATGAAATGATGGCAAAAAACAATTCAAACAGGGTAGTATGAACCTAAGCAATCTCGACAGTGAGTCCAGATAGCAGTCTGTTAACCATGAGAACTGGATGATAGCAGTCCTAAACACCTTACTGTCGTGTGTTAGTGGATGAACAGTGATAATCTGTGGTTCCCTTCAATGAAATGATAGCAGTGTTTGATATGATGGATCACAGCTTTTCAGTGTTTTGCCGTTTTTCTTCCTCTTTTATGAATGTACTGTCCTGTCTTACAATGTATGCAACCTGGAACTAACAAGAAACTCCACTTCCTAAAGGGTCAAGTGCTGTGATTGGAACGTCCTTGCAGATGCAGTGAGGAAACTCTTCTTCAGGTATATATAGTTTTTACATGTGAACGGTCAGACAAACACAACGCTTATAAACATTAACACTAGAATTACCAGAGCCTACGAAAAAACTCGTATATCCGGCTCACCTTAAATCGCTTCTTAAAACCTTTCTCACCTCTCCGCCAGCGTGTTTTGTCATCTAAATGTACTGATAAAGACAAGCTGCCAGCAGCCGGCTATTCTATCCCCCCAACGACTTAGAACGTAAACAGGCTTTTCCAGCTCTTGCCTTGATTGATTATCTGGGAGTGAAGTGGAGTTTTAGAGTAGAAATAATAAGATTGTTATTTGAAACACACGCATTTCATGTGTTGCATTTCTACAGTAATCTGTGTAAACACGTTAAAACAGAAACGTGTTATATATTCTAGTAGCAATTGACAAAATGTAGGCATAAACTATATAATGTATGAAGCCTGAAGTCCAAATATCAAAGACACACTTTCACAAAAGATACAAAAAAAAAGCCACCTCCAAAAAAACCCGCCTTAGTGTGAGACATTGATATGAATTAACTATCACTGCTTACGTGGCGTAACAGTATCAGTCGCTGAGTACGCATCAGAAGATCATGAGTTCGATCCTGCACAACTCCCATTTGAGAAGTGTTCTTATTTTCACTATTTTAGAATAAAAAGATACATTTGATTTCAGTCTGTAACAGCTGGTGTAATTTATGATATTTGTAAAGGTTAGCTTTATTTTTTTTAAATTCACTTTTCATTGTCTCAGTCGCGTTCAGGATCCATCCCTACCGCCCCCAACCTGACACTGCGGTTTTTACATAAAGACGCGCTATAGTTCTGCAGTGTATCACGATACATACGACCGCGTGTTTTTTTCCCCCAGTATTGCCAGTCCCCACGTGTTGCTGTATGCTGTTTCTTTTGTACTCCAGGACATGCAGAGGAAAGCATAGTAAAGAGCAGTAACTTCAGCGCTATATGCAGTCATCAGACACTCCCTATCTGACACTGCTGTTTTCACATAAAAGACGCGCCAAAGCTCTGCAGTGTACTTGTGACTGCATTGTCGTACCAATGCTTGCGAACTGAAGTGTCTGCATGCACTTTTCGTGGCATTACACGTGTATTTTTTGAGCATGCCCATGTAGCTCAAACACAGGAACATATGTTGATGTAAAAGTATAACAAAACAAGTGCACTTTTATTCAAGACTATAACCGAAGAAAAAAGAAAGCAAGTTACAGTAGGCGGTTGATATGACAGCTTGCGTGCTGGAATGCTAAGAACTGCTGATTTCCATTCTGTGCTATATAACTTAACATTTGAATCTGATGATTGCATATAGCGCTGTCTGATTTAGTGTGCGCAAGAACATGCAGGTGGCCAGTTGCTGAGTGCTACAACGCACATTTTAAAAAAGAAAGAGACAAATATATGTGACGTTTTGAAGAAATCATTTTATGACGCGAATAGTACCAATCAGAAAACATCGTCGAAGTAATGCAATATTATTTGAAAACGAACAGCGTCAGGTTGGGTGTGAAGTTATACTGGCGCTGTTTGAGTCAGATCAGAAGCTGAATAAGCTGAAAAAGCTCCTGTTCTGACTCTAAGTAAAAAAGCATGAATTAATCAACAGAAATAACCGCGATTGACATTTTAAAGTTAACGATTTACAGTGCATGCCAATTTATAAATTCAATGTCCGTTTGAGGAAAAAAAAATCACTTTCTTCAAAGCTGGGAATCGAACTCGCGTCTCTGTGGCACAGTAAGGCAGTGGTGCTCCAAGTCAGCAAACCGTCCTTATAACTTATTTTTTTCAAGATCCATAACACACAGACAGACAGAGCACTGCGTAATACAGAGACAGACAGGCAGAGATATACAAATAAACAGGGAAGGCACATGTACTGAAAGAAAAAAAAAAATCAACATGTACGTTGTTTCTGCAGCACTGAATGAGCTCACCTGGTCTAACATCACCCCTCCCCCGATCTGACTCTCTAAGTAACAGCGCAAGTACAGACACAAATCAAGTGCATGTGTGTACTGTATAATATTAACAAAAAGAGCAGCTTACTACTGAAAACGGCAAATATAGGTGTGAGTGGGGATCGAACCAGTACTCTTGATTACACTTGGTTTGCGTCTGTACTTGCTCTGTTACTTAGAGAGCCAGATCGGGGGAGGGGTGACGTTAGAGCGGGTGAGCTCATTCAGTGCTACAGAAACAACGCACATGTTGATTTTTTTTTTCTTTCAGTACATGTGCCTTCCCTGTTTGTTTGTATATCTCTGCCTGTCTGTCTCTGTATTACGCAGTGCTCTGTCTGTCTGTGTGTTATGGATCTTGAAAAAAATAAGTTATAAGGACAGTTGTTCATGTTAATTGCAGTCTCAATTGTTAAAAAAATATTTTAAAAGGAGCATCCCACATGAAAATATAACGATCTCATTAACTGACAGTGCATACCAATTTACAAATTTTATGTCCGTTTGAGGTTAAAAACAAAAAAAAGAAGTAACACTTTATCCCCAGCGGGGAATTGAACTCATGTTTGTGAGGCAGAGAAAAGCTACTTAGTCTAAGAAGCAAATCTTAGCGTGCTACGCCACAGAAACTGTTATATGGTGTGTGAAGCTTTTGTGGAAGTGTTTATTTGATCTTAGGAACTCGGGCTTTACACATTCTACATTTTGTAACATTTATTACTAAAATATGAAAAAGTTTCTGTTTTAGCAATGTGTTTACACAGATTACTGTAGAAACGGAACACGCATGAAATGCATGTATTCCAAATAGCGATCTATTATTTCTATTCTAAAACTCCAGCAGTTCAGTCACTCCCAGATAATCAAACAAGCCATGAGCTGGAAAAACTTAGTGAACGTTCTGCGACGGTGGGGGACGGAATAGCCGGCTGCTCACTGCTCCTCCAAATCGGCACATTTAGAAGACAAAAGAGAGGTGAGAACGGTTTTAAGGTGGGCCGGATCTACGAGTTTTTTCGTAGACTCTGGTAATTCTAGTGTTAAACAAACACGATTGACATTTTATGTGGCCCCGCTACAGATCCCACCTCCATTTGTAGACAAGGGATGCCCGTAGTACAGTTTGACATTGGTCAAATGTATTATATCCTTTTTGAAACCTGTTCCTGTCCCCTTTTGTATAAAGTAGTTAACTGACATCTGTGTTCAAAGACTTTTACTGGTCCTTCCCATTTAGGCACTAGCTTGGCTGAGAATTTACATGAAGAATCCAAGAGGTGGTGGGCTCTAGACCACACTAAGTCTCCCGCCACTAAGTGTGCCTCTCAGTGACGGGCATTATAATACTTAGCTTGTCTGGATGTTGAAACCACCAACCTCTTAAGATCTTACGCATTAACCGTTGCAAGTTGTGCATGGTGTAGTATGATCTGGTATCAAAAGATAGGGAAGTGGTGGCTATGTGTTGGTTAAAGGGCCCTTAACCTGTCTGGCTAAAGCAACCAGAGCAGGAGTTCCGGCATAGCTTTGTGCATAGCTGTGTTCAAGGCAAGTCTAAGCTCTGGGGGCCATTTGTCCCAGTACTGATGGCAGTCACCCACAAAAGAGGCCTTCAGGTCTTCAGTCCTGTCCGCCCATTCCTTCAGGTTTGTTTGTGGATGGTTTGATTTTGCCAGTTTCCTCTTTACTCCCAGGCAGTGTAGAGGTCTTCCAATATGGAACTTTTGAACTATGGACCCCGGTCTGACACCAAGTACCTCCCAGTGGGTGAAGATTTCATTCTTCAGGATGGAGCAGATCTTAAAGGTCTTTGCACCAGGTAATGCAAAGAGTTCCACCCATTTCAGAAATGGTCCTATCAAGTCCACTCCTAACATCTTCCCAGGTTCCTTGGCTGTGGTCGCCTGGAGATGACCAACAGGCTTACTAGGTGGGGTCTTATACTGCTGACATACAAGACAGGTCTTCACATATTTCCATACCTCTTTACGGAAGCTGGGCCACCAGGCCACCTCCAAGATCCTCAGCAAGGTCTTCATTCATCCCTGAAGTGCACCGAATGGGCTGTCATGATAATGAGCCAAGAACTGGGCAACATATTCTTCCATGACCACTAGCTGTAATTTTGTAACTGCCACAATAGTTGGAACTGATCTATACAGAACTCCTTGAAGGTCCACAAAATAGATGTGGCCTGGCTTTGGGTCAGCCGTCCCTTTCTGAAGCCCCTTGCACACAGGACTGATGAATTACACACATGCTATGTCCACCATGTCCAGGGGCAATTTTGGTGATGGCCTCTGAGCAGCTGCCAGGCAAACCAGTTCCAGACTTGATAACCCCCGAGATAAGGCATCTGGAACAGTGTTGCCGCAGCCGTTCCGGTGTAAAACTTTAAATGAGAAAACTTGAAGACACAGTGCCCACGTGGTTAGCCCTGGAGGATGTCTTTCGGTGATTGAACACCCAGATCAGAGCGTTATGGTTTATGTACACCTGAAAATCAACCCCCTCCAGGAAGAGGTTTCATTTTAATACTGGCCACACAACCACCAGACACTCATTCTCCGAGGTGCGATAGTTCAGTTACATGCCCCACTAAGCCCAAGATGCATAGGCTATAATCCGTTCCTCACTATTCTTCTTTTGGGTTTGCGGGCATCTGTCAATGCTGCCTTGAGTTGGTCAACTGCTTCCTGACATTTGGCGTCCATTCCTGGGGAACATCTTTCTTCTTTAGACAGTTAAGCGTGGCTGTGATGTCAGCAAGTCTAGCGATGAATTTGTGGTACCAACCCACTAAACCCAGAAATAGTTGTAGTTCCGTTAGGTCAGTTGTTGAGGGATATTCTTGCATGAACTTAACTTTCCAAAAGGCATGACATTGAAATGGAACACTCTTTCCAGGGTTATTACAGCAGTCCTGCTTGCTCATCTCTTCCATCGGCATCTGCCAAAAGCCACTGCAGAGATCCAAGTTGGGGAAAATGGAGGCTCCATGACTCCAGAATGTTGTGTACTGGGATATGATATGCACATCCTGATGAGTCCATCCTTTTTTTTTTAACCAAAACTATGGGCACAGCCCAGGATGAAGATGAGTGTTCCAGTATGCTCTTGGTAAGCATCTTATACAAACTTGCTATAAAATTTGCCCTCATTTGAGGTGAGACCCAGTATGCACAATGTTGAATAGGGATCTCATCATTATTATATTTAACATGTGTGAAACCTTGAGCCCGACCCAATTTTTTGATCTACTTCTGGCCATCAGCATAACAAAGGCATCACCTCAGCTGGTTGTTTCCACAAGTCTGCTTCAGCGAAGTCTGTGTCAGAGACCTTGGCAGCAGCATAGAACCCAAAATATTCCTTGTGTAGGTCCCCCTAGTCCTTCTGAAGAAACTTGTGTATCCCACCCCCCATGCAATGAATACTTCCTCGATTGGAGCTGCATTATCATCTTTATACTGGTGAGGGAATCCAGCCCAAGGAGGAATGGAATAGACAGGTGCCAGGCATCCAGGACATATACATCAGTCTTACAGAATGTTGTATTCCATAAGGACACTGCCAGTGGCCTTGTGTTCCCTCCTGTCATCCAAAATAAACCTGACTGACAAGGCTGATGTTAATTCTTCAGACAGTCAGACCATTTTCTGCCACATGCTCTTGTTCATGACAGTATAATGGCTACTCATATCTATTACCGCATTCACCACCCAACTCCTCACTTGCACAGGCATCACCAGGAGGGGAGTTTTAGTTTGTATGACTGAGAGGTCTGCTTTAGTCCTGCGAGTTTTGTTTTGGGGCATGATAGTGGATTGGGCTTTTTTTTACTGGCTTGTACTTTAGCCCAGTAACCCTTGGATTTTACCCAGTCTCGTTCCACTTGTGACTCCAGAGACCTCACCACACTCCTGAGTCCACTAGCCAAGTGAGGTTTACAGTAGTTAAGAATGCAGCGGACAATTTCACCCTCTTGTCACATCTGACCGACACTTTAGGCAAATATGCGAAAGCGTAGTCCCTTATAGGTTGTGAAGGCTCTTGAACCATTGACCAGAGCTTTATTTCAAGCTGTACTTCATAGTTTTTAGGGAGGAATGCAGATAGAAATGCCTTACGTAAGGAGCTCCGGTCTTTGATATCCTTTTTACAGGCTACCACCAACTGTTCACAGGCCCTTCGAAGGAGGTGCTGATCAGTCCTTAAAACTCTTCATCAGTTGCTGGCGAGACAGCCATTCCTCGCCCTCATTCATGAAATTGAGTATATTTTCAGTTGAATACTTGGCTCTAAACTTGAGAAAGGACATGCAGTAACTGACAGGGGAAAACGTGTAAGTACCTCAAGAACTCCCCCCGCCATCATGGTGTGGAGCATGCAGGTAACAGCCTCAAAGACTGGAGACTCCTCCTTGCCTCTGTCTGGAGCTTTTCTTGCCAGAGACAATCCCGCCTTTGCAAAAACTGCACTATCTCACTTCCCAGGTCTTTCAGCTGGTCATCCACATAATCTTTTAGCTCATCCTGGATGGCATTAATACTTGCCTTGATTGCTTCTTCACATGAGATAGTGCTTTCTGCCACCAAATCCTTGAGGTTCATTGATACAAAGCAACTTCTGCAAACTAGACACCTCTTGGATGACTGAACGTGCTCTAACTGTAATATGGTGGGAGCCAACTACTCTATTCACACATGCCTTTGTTTCTGCACCACTGTCCTCCTCTGACTGCAAAAAAGACAAAGATGCTAGGTAGCAGAAATCATAATAGTGGAGTAAATACGGGACTTGATCAGCAAGGATGTTTTATGAGTCCTCAGAGACAGCACCACTCTGTAACAACTGCACTCATGCTTGGATTGGCGGCAAGTTACCTGCTCCAGCTGAGCTGGAGTGAAGTCTGGACCTGGCCATGCTAAACTGTGCTTACTCTTTCATTACTTACCCACCCTCCACTCAAGCTCCCCAATCAATGAAAAAAAATAAATAAAATCAAAGGTAAAAAGTGCAGTATGTGTAAAATTAATATATTGGAAGAGGATGAAATATAACACACATATCCTCGTGTTGTCTGTTTCCAATGCAGATGCAAATATATAAAAAAAAACCTGAAATGACTCCAACCTCCTTTGTTTTAATCTGAAACATATACAAATTACAAAATGAAAAACAAATATTCATATACACAAAGCCCAATGTAAAACCATGAAAACTGCAAAGACTGAGAAATGGATGAAAGCCATCCAAGTCCCAAATGATGAAATTACAGCAAAACACAATTCAAACGTGGCTGTTTCAAAGTATTGAACCAAAACAGTCTCACCAGTGAGTCCGGATAGCAGTCCAACAGCCCTGGGAAGTGCATGATGAAAGTCCTACACCTTACTACCATGTGTAGCTGGATGAACAGTGATGATCCGTGGCTCCCTGCAATGAAGTAATAGCAGTGCCTAATATGACAGATCATGTATTTTCGATGCTTTCTTTTTCTTCCTGTTTTTCAAATGTGTGGTTCTATCTTATAATGTATGCAACCCTCAACTAACAGGAAGCCCCATCTCCTAAAGGGTCAAGTGCCATGATTGGTGAGGTTCTAACTGATGCAGTGAGGAAAATTTCCTTCAGGTACCGTATTTTTCGCACTATAAGACGCACCTGACCATAAGACCCACCTAGGTTTAGAGGAGGAAAACAAGAAAAAAATATTCTGAATCAAATGGTGTGCTAATATATATTAATAAAATATAGCTGTAGCTGCGTTTTCCCAAAGTTGCCAAAGTTCAGCACCTCTAACTTAAAAACTGGGATTCAACAAAAGCCTGACGCGCAGAAATGATTCCACAGACAAAATATCTTCGTTTTTAAGAGTTTAGTTAAGTTTTAAAGTAGAACAGTTCACGCAAAAAAGAAAATTAAAATAGCAAAAAAGGGAAAAATTTATAATAAGAAAAGTTCAGTTCTAAGCTTAATCTTGTTACATCTTAAATCGTTACTATTCACTTATCATTTCTGAACCATTTCAAAACGATCAGAAAACTGTATGCTTTTCCCATTTCTAAGTTAAAAATGGGTCTTTCAAGTCCCTGTTTACTGGGACCTGTTCTAAACACAACTAGATCTATTATCACACTGTTTCTCAGTTATAACAAGAAGATTCTATCTCTTACTAACTTGTAGGGGGAATAGACTATGCCATTGTCTATGACTATGGAAGAAATTATATTCTATTCAAATTAAGCAAACATTAATATGAGTTTAACTGAAAACTTTAACTTTCTAAGATTGGCTCTTACAATAGCAAAATAATATTTCAGCCATGTAAAGTCAACAGTGGTATTAAGAACCATCATCACTGTCATTAACACATGAGGAGAGACTTTAAGGTTCAAGCATTCTTCCAGTTTTCTGGAAACCCCAAGAACTCCTCATCGCTAGTGTCAGAATTTATGAAGCTCAGTTGCTCACAATCACTGATATTACTTTCTTCGCTATCTTCATATATGATACTATCTTCAGTTCTATCTAAGGCATTGCTAATGGTAGCTTCCACCTGCAGCTATAGACTCATCAGTACACAAGTGACTCTCCACGTTAGTGTTTAGATCTGGATAGTACATGTGCCCAAAACATTAACATTTATATGTTACTTACATAAAAGCCAGATCGAATGTTATTTACCTTGATTTATTTACTTACTTCCTACAGTGTAAAGTCACAAGTAGACTGCAGAGCTTCCTGTGTTTGATCGACACAGGCATGCTCAAAAAATACATGTGTAATGCCACGAAAAGTGCACACTAACACTTCAGTTCGTAAGCAATGGTATGAGAATTTAGTCAGACTCCTTTTTTGGGCACATACACCGTCCAGATTTAAACACTAGCGTGGAGAGTCGCGTGCGTCTTTACAAGTACCATAAATTTACACCGGCTGTTACAGACTCAAATCAAATGTATGTTTTTATTCTAAAATAGTAAGAATAAGAGCAACAAACTTCTCAAAACGGAGTCGAACCCGAGAAGTTTTGATTACCAATCAACAGTCGTTACCGTTGCACCACCAAAGTGGTCATAGCCAAAGCCTGTCAATATCGCACCCTAACGTGGGTTCTTTTTCTGCAGTTATATTCTTGAATAGAAGCGCACTTGTTCTGTTATATTTGTACCTTTTGTGAAAGTGTTTACTTGATATTTGGACTTCAGGCTTCACACATTATACACTTCATGTCTACATTTTGTCAATTATTACTAAAACATGACAAAGTTTCTCTTTTAACAATGTGTTTACATAGATTGTTGTAGACACAGAACACACATGAAATGCATGTTTTCCAAATAACGATATAGTATTTATTAAAGGTATAATTTTGCTTGACTTCTCACTCTATACAACTCTAAGCAACTGACACGCAGGTAAACAGACTTGAGCTGAGAAAACTGTGCAGCGATGGGGAGATGTGATGGCAGGCTGCTTGCTGCTTATCGACACATTTACAAGACAAAAGATACTGACGGAGAGGTGTGAAGGGATTTAAGGTGGGATGGATTTACAAGTTTTTTCGTAGGCTTTGGTAATTCTTGTGTTAAGTGTCCTCAGGCATTTCTCGTGGGCCTACTACTTCCTCTTCTAACAGCTGTCGCTACCGCTGACAGGTCAGGTAATACACATCACTGTCTGTGACGCAATATTTGCTCCATAAGATGCACATACATTTCAACCCACTTTTGTGGGGAAAAAATGTGCGTCTTATGGAGTGAAAAATACGGTATATATATTTTATACATGAAAAGGGTCAGACAAACACAACACTTCTAAACATTAAACAAGTATGATTGGCATTTTATGTAGCCCCAATCCAGGTGGTTCGTCATGTGGTAGTCAAGTAGTCATTCGATCTAATGTGTGGTTATGACTACGAGTAGGACCTATGACAATGTGTCAAAAACCTACTATAATTTAACAAATGAGTTCAACATTTACTAAAAAAAAAAAGTCAGTTTTCACATCAATATGTATGTTAAAATCACCCCTCAACACTACATGGCCATAATATATAGCTAAATCAGATAAAAGGCTGCCATGTTCAGTCATGAGAAAATGAACAATGGCCTTGATGGACAGTGAGATAATTTTTATATGCCACCACAATGGATTTGAAATAAAGCTCTCATTATGTGATAGAGCTGTATATTTTCAGCTTTAACCTTAAGGAGTATCATATGAGCCATTTAGGAATGACAGATGTTTTTCTGCATAGTCTCCATCCAAACCCTACACACACCCCACCTCATATTTCCAGAACACAAAAGTATGTGGACATTTGACTGACAAGCTGTTCCATAGCCAGGTGGTAGCAGTTCCCACATTATTTCATTATCTATAGTAGTGGCCAAAAGTTTTGGCAGTGGCACAAATGTTCTGTTTTGCAATATGTGTGGCTTCAGTGTTTGTCGTGGCAATTCACATTGTTTTTATATTATTGTGTAGAGTGATCAGATACATATTAATTTAATTTGCATAAAAAGTTAACTTTATCACAAAAACCCATTTTCACTTATTTTGGCCCTGGCATAAAATGATCAGCTAAAAGTGTCCAGCAAGTGCCAGTCCTGAGGAGTCAGCTACAGAATTATATTGCTTCCAGTGCAGAGCCTGCTCTGTATTGGCAGCAGGTGGGGATTCATGCATCTGCAAGAACAGTGAGACAAAGACTTTTGGACAGTGGCCTTGTGTCAAGAAGGGCAGCAAAGAAGACACTTCTTTCCAAGATAAACATCAAGGACAGACTGAAATTCTTCAGGAAGTACAAGGATTGGACAGCAGAAGACTAGTGCAAAGTTATTTTTTCTGATGAATCCTCCTTCCGACTGTTTGGGACATCTGGAAAGTCAATTTTCCAGTGAAGGAAAAGGTGAACGGTATCATGAGTGCTATGTCATGCTAACAGTGAGGCTTCCTGAGACAATCCATGTGTAGGTTTGCTTCTCATCTAAGAGAGTGGGCCCACTCACAATTCTGCCCAAGAATACTGCAATAAATATGGAATAGTATCAAAACGACCTCCAAGAGCAACTTCTCCCAACAAACCAGGCACAATTTGGTGATGATCTGTGTATTTTCCGGCATGATGGAACACCATGTCGCAAGGCAAAGTGATAATTAAGTGGCTCGGAGATCATAGCATTGAAAGTTTGGACCCTTGGCCAGGAAACTCTCCAAATCTTAATCCCATTGAGATCCTGTGGTCAGTTTTCAAAAAGCGGGTAGACAAAGCCGAAGCCCACAAATTGTGATTAAGCACTAAAAATGCAAGAATGGATCACCATCAGTCAGCAAACTTCAGAAGCAATGAAGAAGGGTCCACTCTATAAATATGATTATACCTATTCTTTAGTATACCATAGCAGCAAAGTTTGCAAAACACAACATTTGTGTCACTGCCAAAACTTTTGGCCACTACTGTATTAAGCAGGTAAAAGGTCTGGAATTGATTCCAAGTGTGGAATTTGCATTTGGAAGCTGTCACCGTGAACTCTCAATATGAAATCCAAAGAGCTGTCCATGCAAGTAAAAAACAGTCCATCATTAGGCTGAGAAAACAAAACAGACCCTTTAGGGACTGTAAAATAAGAAGCAGAAGCACAACAAAAAGGTTTGAGCTAGCCACCCCTTATACTTGACAGTCAGGTAGAATTAATTAAACGGTCTTTACAGACATGAGTCCAAAACAGAACTGATGTTGTAGCAGTGCTACTGGGGAATGAAACTTCAACTCCCAGCAGTCCCTGCAGTGCCTCTGATTTGTTGGCTGCTGGGGACAAGGAGGCGGCACAAGATTTAAAAGGAAGCCAGTTCTACAGAGGAAAAAAAGGTCTTTTGTGTCTGGAGTTGCCTTTTTGTTTGCCCCTTGAATTAAAGCTGAAAGGCTATATTTCAATATTATCTCGATTGCCTTGTTTCAGATCCATTGTGTTAGTGTTCAGAGCCAAAATTATGTTGCTGTCCAAATACTTATGGACCTGACTGTACTGTGCTGGAATCTCCATTGTGTTATTGTTCAGAGCCAAAATTATGTTGCTGTCCAAATACTTATGGACCTGACTGTACTGTACTGGAATCTGTTTTATATCTAATATGAGTGCCTCAATGTAAATTCTTCTAAATTTTTAGAAACAGTTCGCAGTTCATGTCACAGAATAACCCCAAAGCCAACTCCATGACCTGTATCTTTTGATTTATGAAAAAATAAATAACTGTAAGGCAGACTTCACCAGACAGGGGTTAAACTAGAATATTAGCCTTAACATTAAAGTAAGTGGGGTAATAAACTGAGAAAAGAAAATCAGAGAAGTTGTCCTGTGCAGTTAGACAAATAGCAAGAAAAGCTATATACGCCACATGTCAATATGTAGCACTGGTGTGCATTTTCTTGATTTATACATACTGAAATAGATGCAGGGTAGTGAGGGTTTATGGCAGTCCTGGTGCAATATTAGAGAAAAGTTGCAAAGGTAAAAATTACTCTTTCTAAGAAGATAGAATCAAAGTCGTATCACATAAGTGCTAAGTAAGTTACAGTATCTTTGAGTGGCACTAAAACTAAAATAAGTCTCTTGTTACCTCTGTATTTAACTCACCGGTCTGCCAGGTAGCTTACACTGCTGACTGCTATAATAAAATGACAAAATTCTATGAAACAGAAGTGTAATGATAATTCCTACCCATTATTCCAGTTTGCAGGATCTTCACTAATTTATGCAAAGAACTCTACATAACCATCCAAGTAATGTACGATATTGGTTTTTAAGCGAGACAGCAACTACGGGGATCTTTTTAGCATGCCATCAGCAAAGATGTAGGTAGAGTAGTGTTTTCCAACCTTTTTTTCTGTGGTTGTGCACTTTTTGTAACCCAAAACATTCCAAAACACATCACGATTCTACCAGCCAAAAGAGCATTAAATCTATTAGACATGCTAAACTGTCCAAAAGGGTGAGACAGGGGGCAGCAAAAAGCAGCTCACAGAGATTGCCCTTTGCTCTACAAAAGTCGCTGGCAAGCACACACCCAGGCAGATGGACAACCAACACGTCCCCTGACTGCTAAAGTGCTGTGTCTGTAAAATGGCGATCATAGACCTGTTCTTATGTCGGCTTCTCCAGGTAGTCCCATCCTTCTCGGACAGGTCTCAAACACCTAAGGAGTGTATTTCTTTCAGGTCTGGCTCCAGGGGCACTACATTGTTATTTCCATGGCACACCAGCTGAAAAACAATTGCGTAGACTGTAATTATCAAATCATTGACGGTGATGAAAAATTGGGGATAGTATTTACGGAGATTTAACGTAAGTTTTAATGTATGCCCATTTAAGAGATGTGTATTCTTTCAATTAAATCAGATCGTTTAATTTTTACTTTGATACATCTGTTTTCTTTTTGCCGCCTTTTGAACTTTAGGAATGCTCGCTCAAGTAGTATTTTGTTAATAATTCGGGTTTAAGGTCATTGTTTAAATTTTTAAAAAAGCCATTACTTTTTTAAATTCCTTTGTGTTGATTCTACATTAATTTTGTGTTTCAGTGTGTATTTACTTAATGATTTATGTATTAACTTTATAATCAAATGTTTCAATGTTAGATGCAATTAATCATGATTAATTGCATACATTTATATGATGAATTAGTTAATTTTTTAATCGATTCCCAGCCCTAATAAAAATACATATGTACTGCATATTGGTAAAGCAGTTTGCACAGTCAGCTAGCTGTGAATTTTTAAATTCATTTTCTTAACAATTATGGAATGTTTTCTTTTTAAACAAAATATGAATTACAGTTTGAAGGCACAGAGATAATGTATTTTTGGCTTTAAGTTTAAAACACATTTAAATACTTGTCTCTGTGACTTGCAGTCTGAAGTAAGATTATTTTTCTGTTTTCTATTTGTGTGTTCCAGTTGGCAGGGATCCTGATCATATTTCCCCTTGGTGGGAATCATCTCCAGATGACTTTCGTTGTGGAAACCAGACATATACAGATCCCAGAGAACGAGAGAAAGAACAACATGATAAAAATAAACGGTAGATATGCTATTTTTTCTTTTTAAAGCTTAACTTGATTTGAGAACTTGAAAGCCGAAGCTGTCGACTTCTGTTTATCTATACACAGCACAATAACAGTTTTCTGTGCATGTCTCCTAAAACCTAATGACAGTAGTATAATACCAACAACAGACAGTGAATTCAACACAGTACATACAGTATGTTAAATATAACACTGGAAAATATTTATTAATAACATATCAAGTACATTCATATGGTTGTCAGTACTAGGGCTCTTTGAGTAGCCTTATTACTTAAAAGTAAAACTCTCCTTGAATATAGTGGAGGTAGTGCAAATAGTCTTACATCAGTTGTCAGAATGATGTCAAGTGAAAGCGATTATGTGGAGTGATCAAGATCTTTAATTATACCCCTTGCCTGTTTAAGTTAGTGTCAAAGTTTGAAGTAGTGTTTTATAAATGAAGGGGAAGGGCTAGCATTTGAACTGGAATAGTAATTAACATAATCCTTTAATGTGTCATTTCAGAACTCTTTTTTTATTTATGCTTTTACATACACTTTCAAAATAAGCATAATTTCTTGGTTCAATAAATATTAGCAGAGATAAATCCAGTATATCTATAAAATATAGTAGGTTCCAACAATAAACTCCAGAAATTACACATTCACAAAAAAGAATCAGTGAAGAAAGTCTGAGGCAAGTACCCACATGATTTATTGATGAGCTCCTTATCAATATACTGTTGCTTCCACAAATTTCCTAATCCAATACCCAACTTCAACTCCAAATGACATTTATCTATTTTCCAGTCCTATATGGTTTCCTTTTTTAAATTAAATGTATTGGTTTCAGATTATCACTAAAATAGCAATATTAAAAGCCAGAGAACGAAGTGCAAGTTGGATGTGCACTCCAATATTCAAATTCAAGTTCCACTTTGTCCTCCAAAGAAAAAGTAGACTTACTTGTAGTAATCAGTTAAAAAAATAATAAAAAATGATAATAAAGAAAAAGAAATGAACAGTGGGCCTAAAATGATTTAAAAGAGTCAATGCTTATTATAAATACTTTTATGAGAGACCATAGTGGGAACTGAATTGATGAAAGGCTGCCTTACATTATCGATACAAAGTACTGATCCCCTTGGAAGTTTTCACATTTTATTATTATATAACATTATATCACAGTGGAATTCATTTGTTTTTTGACATTAACAGAACAAGACTCGTTAATTAATGTCAAAGTTAATACAAATCTCTACAAAATTGTTCAAACCAATTACAAATATTGTATAACACACTGAATGATTGGTTGCATAAGCATTTAAGTCAGTATTTAGCAGATGCACCTTTGGTAGTATCTACGTGGACAGACTCAACTGGACTTATCATTTGCTCATCTAAACACAAAACTGCTCAAGCTCTTTCTGTTTGCCTGGGTATCGTGAGTGAACCTTTTTCAAGTCCAGCCACAAATTGAGATTTAGTCTCTGACTCAGCCACCCCAGGACATTAACCTTATTTTTAAGCAAGTCCTGTGTAACTTTGGCTTTATGCTAGGGGTCACTTCCTTGCTGGGAAAACAAATCTTCTCCCAAGGTGCATTTTTCTTGCCTACTGCATCAGGTTTTCCTCCAGGATTTCCATTTGTTTTGCTGCATTTATTTGACCCTTTACCCTCATACACCTCAGCTGTATTGTGTGTGTATGACCATATGTGTAAATGACTATATTATTTGTATATAAAATGTTAAGTTAGTTTTTGTAATATTTTTGTAGTGTTTTCAAATTTTCTTGTTTGTTTCTTTGCTGCTTTCATTTGTATTCAGAGAGCAGTCGTACTTTTGGCTTGCTGGAGAGGTGGTTTGAAACTTGGAGCACCACATAAATTTGATTAATTTATTTTTTACTTTCCCTGCTAAAGCAGAACAGTAATTCAAAGCAACTTGCTGTGTGTACTTTCCTTTGTTGGCTGATGCATAGCAAACAAAAGAAAAAATAATCCGAGCAATATTCTTCATGGTTCAGATGGTGCATTGTTTGGCTTATGCCAAACATCGCATTTAGTCTTGTGGCCAAAAAGCTCAGTTTTGATCTCATCAGACCACTGACCCTTTATCTACCTGATTTTTATTTTTCTTATTTCAGATTTCTTTCATGTGCCTTCTGGCAAATTCTAGGCATGGTGCTCTAGGCAGATTTATAGTTGTTCCATACTGTTTCCATTTCTTAATGATTGAACTGGACTCCAAGGGATATACGGTTACTTGGATATTCTCTTATATCCATTCCCTTGATGCACCTTTTTAATCAACATTTTAAAAAAATCTGCTTAAAATGTTTTGTTTTCATTTTATTGATTAGGATCACAAGTTGGTCTTTCCAGATACAGGTGCATTTATACTATAATCAGTTGAAACCCCTTGATTAAAGACGTGTTGATCTCTATTTAACTAATTATATGACTTCTAAAGCCAAATGGTCAGGCTATGATTGGCTGGTGATACCGCATTCCTTGCATAGATTTCCAAGTGTACAGTAAACAGAAATCATAGGTAAATGTTTAAAAGGCAGTCTTTATATTTTGATTTTATTGAATTCCACAATCATATTAGACCTAACAGTTTATTCCAGGAATCTAACTGAACATATATAGTATGTGTTTGTTTATGGGGCTCTCTTGGTACATTTGTAATTGTGTTATCGCCATCACCATAAGCTACCTGTTAGGGCAGAGCTATAAATAGAACATAGCCTCCATGCATTTTCGTTTTTGTAAGAGTTAAATTTTGATTGTGAAACTGATTTAATCTTTTTAGAGAAATTTGAAATGCACCTGTGCTTGAACCATTGTTTAAACCCCACATTGCTGTACTGAATTAACCACAGAAAACTAGAATGCAATGCCAAAATTTAGGAGTAAACTGCACATGAACAACCACTGGACCAGCCCACCAAGTAGTTTCTGAGCAGAGAGTGAGAGTATGAAATAGGTAACCATAACTGATTTGTCAATATCTCTTATCAGTGCCTCAAAGAATTGTTTTATTTCCAGAAAGGATTTCTCACTTCTGTTCAAAGTAACAGTTAAGTTGTCGTCAACAAAATGCAAATCAGTAAAATCGGTAATTTTTTTAAAATAATGAATACTGTTAATAATTACACATGTGAGGGTGGCACAGTTGTGGAGCAGTAGGGAGTCACGTCCCTGGTGTTCCCTGCCTGCAGTTTGCAAGTTTTCCTGGTTTGTTTCCACAGTGTGCTCCGGTTTCCTTCCATGCAGTTTGGGGATTTGGTGATGTTAAAGTAGCGCTAGTGTATGTGTGTGCTTGTATTCACATTGCGAAGAGCTGCTGCCCCATCCGGGGATTGTTTCTACCTTGCACCCGATGCTTGCTGGAATGGGCGCATCACTGGATTGATGTATGTATCATTAAATATCCATCTTTTTCAGAGATATTGTGGCAAGGGGTCCTCGGAATTTAATGAATGTTTCAGGCAATTCACAACACAGCAAAGCCGATATTTCTTCTCTGTGATGATATCTCGCACTGTCATGTGGTGGAATCTTCCAGATTTATGTAAAGTATGTGTGCAAGTATAAACAGTACAACGCTTGCATAGCATAAGTGTCCTCAGGAGCACGCGTTTCGTCACGTGAAGTTTAAATCTGGCCTAAGAGGAGATTTATGGATGTGGTGAGAGAAGACATGCAGGTAGAGGGTGTATCAGAGCAAGATGCAGATGACAGGAGGATATGAAAAAAGATGATCTGCTGTGAAGAAGTGCCCCAACAGCACATTTTTTTCAGGAAAGTCTTGTAACATAGCTGAATATAAGACAAGGTACAAAATACAGGTCATCTTGGTATCCCCTAATAAACCTTGTGGACACCAAGAAAGCCTGAAAATCAAAATTTTGTGGGGGCATCTCCGATGAAAAAAAATTCTGAGCATGTTGTAGTGAAAGGGAACTTTCTCAGATCCCATTACTACATTTGCAAGAAAATATTGTAAGAGAGTGCAGAGAGCTCTTCATAGGCTGTAGGCTGGACAGGGTGAGATAAATGTGTGCAGCAAGAAGGGCAAAGTGAGATGTCTGACAGGCAGCAAACTTTAACATTAGGAGGGTTTGTGAATGAGGATGGAGACTTTAAGAGATGAGGAAGGGTATAACGGTGTTAGCTCACCATGAGTCTAGCTGCATTTTGTTCCTAGTTTATATCTAGTTTGATGACATTTCCTGTGACCTGAACAAAAGGGAAATGAAATCATCCTATGTCATTAGGCACATAGATTGCATTATTGCTGTATATTGTTGTTCAGGTGTAGTAAACAAGCCTTTTACTGAGATGAACCTGTGGTGGTGCTCCTAGGAGGACTAAATTCCCAGCAGTCAGCAGTAGTGTACAGGAGCAGATGGGAAAAGATGGCCCCTTGAATGGAGTTGCTGTTCAAAAAGGTCTAAGTGTGTACATGTGACACAAAATGGCTTTGTTTTGTGATCTTGGAGTTGTTTTAATTTGAAAACTGTATAATAAGACATCCTAACTGATAACATTCTCCACACCTAATTTATCACTTATTCCATAGTACTTAGAATGGTAGAGGAAAGACGCAATGTTACAGATGAGCTGAAAAATCCAAAACATCTACTTTTGAGTGTATAAACTGCTCCAGGCTACTAAGGCGACATTCAGGCTAAAAATAAAAGCGACTCGGTCATGATTTTTGGCTTATATCTGATTTTGTCTTTGGCTGTTCAGATTAATTTTGCAAGTGAGTCAAATCCTGAATTAAGTAAATTTAATTCATCAGACCAATGTGATCTAATAGAGCAGTGGTTCCCAAAGTGGGGGTCGTGAGACATTGGGGGGGGGGGGGTCGCGAGATGATTTCCAAGAAATCAAATACTTTTTTTTAAACTTTTTAGAAATTAATTAATTTAATTTTTTAGAAATAACATTTTATCCATAACTAACAAAAGATAAAAACTAGTAGTTAATAGTTACATTTAAAAAAAACATGCAAATTAAAAAGCCATCAGACTGTCTTAGAGCGAGTGCGTTGGTGTGTGTACAGACGGTGCTGGAGCGATGCTGGGGAAAAAGAAAGGTCTTAAAGCAAGAGTCTTACAAGTGGCGCCTCACATAAAATTCACGCATTGTATTATACACAGAGAAGCTCTTGCGAGCAAAACACTTGACCCAGAACTTAAACGTGTTCTTGAGACTTCGATAAAAATGGTCAACAATATAAAAGCGCATCCACTCAATATCAGACTGTTTGCCACTCTCTGTAACGAACTGGGATCGGAGCATGAGTGCTTGCTTTTCCATACAGAAGTCAGGTGGCTTTCGTGAGGGAATGTGCTCTGCCGCCTGTTTGAGCTGCGGGACGAAGTGCGCTTATTTCTGATGGAGCATGGGTCCCAGCTCGCTGATCACCTCACTGATCCTGACTGGTTAACAAGGCTAACGTATTTGGTTTGCATATTTGAAAAACTGAATGGACTTAATATGTCATTTCAAGGTGAGAACACACACATAATTTCGCTAAATGATAAAATCCACGCATTCAAGAGAAAACTTGAGCGCTGGACTGAGCGAGTTGAAATAGGAAGGACTGATATGTTTTCTGAGCTGGATGAAAAAAGTTATATGGTTGTTAGAGCGTTATGTTCTTTTTTGTTGTCATGCTCTTGTTTGGATAAGATATTTTGTTGAAATTAAACAAATGAGTAAATTACTATTAAAAAAAATTATATGGTTGTTAGACCATTGTGTTCTTTCGTGTTGTCATTCTCATGTTTGGATAGGCCTATTGGCACATGTGCACCGTTGCGCGCAACATTTATATATTTTAACCACTTCCGAGGATAGTGGGGGTCACGAGTCACTGGCACGGTTATTTTGGGGGTCGTGAGCTGAAAAGTTTGGGAACCCCTGTAATAGAGAGCCATGATAACTAGTAACATGCTGAGTGTTGACATACATATTTGCAAGTTCACAATGGCAATGTGTGGAATCATTAGAACACTGGATCTGCATGTAAGAACTTATGGACAAAAGAGAGGGGAGCCAAAACAGACACCTGAGTCATGTCATTTTAGAAAACACATAGCCATTGGGCTGTGATACCTTTGCACAGCTTTATATACATTACATTTCAGTAGCTCTTTATTTAACCCAACAGCCTAAAAGATAATTTCAAGTTATTGTGGCAGTATAATCGTCATGTTGCCATGAAAACCCAAAAGCATGTAAATTGAAATTAAGTCCCTGAAATAAACTGACTAGCCTAATATAATTGCCAAATTCTACCATGTCTAAGTATAAAAAGATCAGCCTTAACACTAGAATTACCAGAGTCTACGAAAAAACTCGTAGATCCGGCCCACCTTAAAACCGTTCTCACCTCTCTTTTGTCTTCTAAATGTGCCGATTAAGACGAGCAGCAAAAAGCCGGCTATTCCATCCCCCACCATTGCAAAACGTTCACTAAGTTTTCCAAGCTCATGCCTTGTTTGATTATCTGGGAGTGACTGAACTGGAGTTTTAGAGTGGAAATAATAGATCGCTATTTGGAACACACACATTTCATGTGTGTTCCGTTTCTACAGTAATCTGTGTATACACATTGTTAAAACAGAACCTTTTTCATATTTTAGTAATAAATGTTACAAAATGTAGGCATAAACTATAGAATGTGTGAAGCCCGACGACCAAACATCAAATAAACACTTTCACAAAGGGTTCAAGGCTGTAACAACACTCTCCGTGGCGTAACGCTGAGATTTACTGACTCAGAGCACGGCAGCCCTGCCGTACCGTAGAGATGCGAGTTCGATTCCTCGCTGTGGAGGAAGTGTTTTTTTTTTTTCTTTGTAGCCTCAAACAGACATAAAATTTATAAATTGGTATGCACTGTAAATCGTTAAGTTTAAAATGTCGATCACGGTTCTTTCTGTTGATTAATTCATGCTTTTTTACTTAGAGTCAGAACAGGAGCTTATTCAGCTTCTGATCTGACTCTAAGTAACAGCGCCAGTATAAATCACACCCAATCTGACGCTGTTCGATTTCAAATAATATTGCATTACTTCGACAATGTTTTCTGATTGATACTATTCGCGTCATAAAATGATTTCTTCAAAATGTCACATATATTTGTTTTGAGATAATGAATAGAGTTGCAAATTACAGGTGCTTGTTCAGTGTAATAGGAACCATAGCACAGAGAGGTGTGTACACTGCAACACAAGTACACATGTCGTAAATGTAGGAAGGGCGTTCCTTGGGTGAGCTATAGCGCATCTTTATGTGAAAACAGCAGTGTCAGATGGGGCAGGGAAGGATCCTGAACGAGAAAAAAAACAAAAACAAAGCTAACTTTTACAAATATCATAAATTACACCGGCTGTTACAGACTGAAATCAAATGTATCTTTTTATTCTAAAATAGTAAAAATAAGAGCTGTTCACTTCTCAAAAGGGAATCGAGCAGGATCGAACTCGTGACCTTTTGATTCCCAGTTGGCAACTGATACTGTTGCACCACAGGGCCGTCATAGTAATTATATGTCAATGTCGCACACTAAGGTGGCTTTTTTTTTTTCTGCAGTTATATTTTTGAATAAAAGTGCACTTGTTCTGTTATATTTCCACCTTTTGTGAAAGTGTTTCTTTGATATTTGAACTTCAGGCTTCATACATTATATAGTTTATCCCTACATTTTGTCATTTACTACCAGAATATGAAAAATGTTTCTGTTTTAAAAATGTGTTTACACAGATTACTGTAGAAAACGGAACACACATGAAATGCGTGTGTTCCAAATAACGATCTATTATTTCCACTCTAAAACTCCACTTCACTCCCAGACAATCAATCAAGGCATGAGCTGGGAGAAGTTCGTACACGTTCTAAGTCAGTGGGGGGATGAAATAGTTGGCTGTTTGCAGCTTGTCTTTATCTGCACATTTAGAGGACAAAGGAGCTGGCGGAGAGGAACGGATTTATGGAGCGATTTAAGGTGGGACGGATCTACGAGTTTTTTCGTAGGCTTTGGTAATTCAAGTGTTAAACATTAACCCTGGACTACTGTTTACCTCACAAAAGTATGCAAAGCAGACAATCTATCCAATCAATGCACAGGAGATTAGCTATGGAAAACTTTATAGCGTACTGGGAGTGAATGTGACAATTGTAATCAATCAAATAATTGGTGGTAGTGAACAATTGAGCACGACTTAAAAATAAAAATAAAACCTTAAAATAAGTAATTAAACAAATACATAATTTAAAAGCAGTTGATGCTTTTCATCACTTGATGTTTTTTCCCTATGTGGTTAATAAGCATTGAACTTTTTTGTGCTGAAAACTAAAATATGTTTCATATCTTTTGCTTTTTATAACATCTGTGCCAAGAAATGTGTGAGTTAATTTTGTCTCACCAGTTGTGTTTAATTATGCTTTATTTAGACATGATTAGGATTATTTACTTCTGATAAAGTAAAAAAAAGGACAAATATGTGAAGATAAGTAGTTTTTTTCAGGTAGACATTATTAGTTTATTAAAATGCCTCATAGTACTTTATTCCTTAAAATATAACTCCTGCATTCATTTTGTAGTTTGCTGGATCCATCAAATACTCTGCAGTATGACGAGTTTAAGAAGTGTTATGGAGAGATATTATATCGCTGGGGGTTAAGAGAAAAGAGAGCCGAAGTCCTCAAATTCATAGCGCGTCCTCCAGAACCTCACAAAGGAATTGGTAAGTGACACTGAATTGTATGAAAGATTCATTGATATTTTGGAGCAATTCTATAATGATTTTTCCACTTTTAGAATATATGTTATCTATTTCAAATATTATTATATCTTTTTATTTGGTTAATTTCAAGTAGTGTTATTTTGTCTGCTATAGCATTTGGACTTTGGGAACTAGAGAGGAGTTACTTTGCCGTAAAACGCATTGTGAATCGGTTTGTGTGACATTCACGCTCAGGAAACTTAAAAGAATATCGTTACGGCTAAGAGAAAAGGTAGAATTAGGAATTGCAATAAGATAAGAAAAACAGGAAAAAAGTTCAAGGAAATTAAATTTCAAAGATGCCCAACAAAAAATAATTAAAATCTCCAAGAAATCGAAAATTAACTAAGTAATAATTTTATTTACAAAATGATGAAATAAATGGAATGCCTTTGGCAGACGTAAAGACAAGTTTTATGTTTACAGTCATTACAGCAAAGTGTTTAGATGTACTTGAAGCATTAAATGTGCTGAAGATTAAGAAAACCAACGTGGGTCGTAGGTTTTTACAGAAGTTCTGAAAGATATGAAATGCAGTATTTATAAGGCTTGTGGCAGGCATATTACGACTCAGATGGGAGATGTTAAACAGTCAATGTGACCTCACTCCCCAAAAAGGACAACAAAATAGAGCCACATCCTGCCTTCCACTTCATGACGCTGGACTAGGCTGCATAGACGGGAATGAATAAATGAAGACACTGCCTATGGTGGGAGTGTGGACTCTGCAGGTTTGTTTATGGTTCAAAAGTCTCATCCTATACACAAAAAAAAATATAAACAAAATATCCTACTGCATTAGTCATTCAGAGAATGTATTCTTTAAATGGAATGTTCATAATATATAATAAGTACAGTGGAACCTCGGTTCACGACCATAATTCGTTCCAAACCTCTGGTCGTAAACCGATTTGGTCGTGAACCGAAGCAATTTCCCCCATAGGATTGTATGTAAATACAATTAATCCGTTCCAGACCGTACGAACTGTATGTAAATATATTTTTTTTAAGATTTTTAAGCACAAATGTAGTTAGTTAATTACACCATAGAATGCACAGTGTAATAGTAAACTAATGTAAAAACATTGAATAACATTGACACAAACACCCAGGCTCCCTGCTCAGCTGCATGCGCGCTCTCTCTCAGCAGCACGCGGGGCCCTCTCCCCTCTCAGGCTGCACGCGCAGGCTCTCTCTCTCTCCCTCTCAGCAGCATGTGAGGCCCCCCCCCCAACATTGCAGCAGTTCAAGCTAATAGCATTACAACCCGATCGCTGAAAAACACTCTTTTTAAATGAGTTTTAAGCACAGGGGGAAAAAAGGAACATTTGAACAAATCCGAACTTTATTTAAAAGCCAACCAAGACAGTAACATTGCAGGAGTTCACGCTAATAGCATCACAACCCGATCGCTGTAAACACTCTTTTTAAATGAGTTTTAAGCACAGGGAAAAAATGAACATTTGAAAAAAGAGAAAAGTAACATTGCAACACTTCTCATAATTAAGTCTCAATAATTCTCACCACTCTTCACTTGCTTAGAAGCCATAGTTAACTGCAAAATCACACAAAATACTATAGAGCACAAAGAGTTCACAGGTAAAGCACGCACGTCTGACTGAGAACAATGAACAGGGAGAGGCTGAACACATGCTTAAATACAGTAATCGGCGCGTACAAACAAAAAGGGAAATGAAATAGAGCACAAACACATCACAGCGAAAGCGCGCACAAACCGAAAGGGGAACTGGCTTGTTCATATACCGAGTGTGTGGTCGTGAACCGAGGCAAAAGTTTGGCGAAGTTTTTTGTCGTAAACCGAGTTGTATGTGTACCGAGACATTCGTGAACCGAGGTTCCACTGTATGGATTTGTTAATGTTTTTTTTTCAATGTACCATTTATTTTTCCAGAATTTGGTGTGTACTGCTGTCATTGTCGCAGTGAAGTTCGAGGGACTCAGTGTGCTGCCTGTAAGCACCTCACTTTCCAGTGTGCTATCTGCCACGTTGCTGTCCGCGGGTCTTCAAATTTCTGTCTTAGCTGTGGCCATGGAGGACACACCAGCCACATGATGGAATGGTTTTGTACTCAAGATGTTTGCCCCACTGGCTGTGGCTGCCACTGTCTCCTTCAGAGCACCTTCTGACATGATGGGAAAGTAGACTAAAGTTGCTCAATTCAAACATCACATTTGTTGTAATGCCTCTGCCTGGATCTGGCATTCAGGAGATGAGCAAGCAGAACTGTGCACCTAATGCAGAGCACAAACCATGTCCAGGTTTGTAGTGCTGAGATTGTGTATAATGTATAGTAAAAAGTAATCAGCTTAATTGAATGTACTGTAACATATGCATCAATTATAAAGAAAACAGTATGTACAGATCCAGAGTATTTAAATAAACATGCTAATGGATTTGAACTTATATTGTTTGACATTGTTTAATAATTTTGAGAAACACCTTGAGTATGACAGCGTTGTACTGAAAAGAAAAACAATTGTACACTGAAATATAGAGTTTATAACTTTAATTTCTTTTAATTACAGTTTAAAATAGGAATCATTTTGACTAGAACAGGGTCAGATCCTTCCAGTTCCTTATCACCTAAAATGTCCAAAATAATGAGATTTGCATGATATCAAGGTGCTGCTGTACTACTAGGTTACTTGTTTTTGTGTATTTACAGTTCTCACTCTGAATTCTCTGAAATAAACATATGTGTGAGTTTTACTTTTAGCAGTTTTAGGTCTCTCTTGTGTCTTCCTTGGAAGAATTTTTTTTTACTTTTTTATACAGAATTGGCCAGACATGAAAGTACAAGAAATAGTAAAAAATAGCCAAATAGTCACAATAAAAAGGAAAAAAAACAACACCCCAAACCCAAATGCAAAATTCAATACTGAATGTACAAAATCAATTACCTCTGCTTCCAGAAAATCTGAAAGCAGACCATAATGAGTATTTTAGCACACAATACAAACTACACACATTGTGGACGAAGGTTCGAGGCAAACAGCAGGCAGACAGCAGATATAGAGTAAAAAAGCAATTTCTTTATTCTTGGTGAGCAGAGAGAGACCACTGCAGCCCCTGTCAGCTTGTGTCACTGACAGTTACCAGCAATAGCGCCCTCTTGGGGGGGTGAGCTTTATTTTATAACAGAGATTTACATCTTACAGAGACAGTCTGTCATAAGACAAGGTTACACAATTCTTTGGGGGAATTTAGTAATATTACAACACATTTGTTCAAAACAACTTTAGAAGAAGTGAAAGAACCTATTACTGTTGATTAAACAAAAATCACAGACGTTTGGAAAATAAAAAAGATTAGCAGTTTTCCTGAGTACAGACTTATAAGTCAGCAGTTTGACAAAAATGTTGCAAGTTTGTTCTTTCAGCTTTGCGTACTACACTTAATTTTTTATATGTAAGTAAGTCATATTAATAATTAATCCATAGCCTATTAATACAAACTAGTAATATACTTATATTGTTAAAATGATTATACAGTTAATGGTTTCCCTCTTTTAACAATCTTAATGCATTCATATGGTTAGCACAAAGAATTCTTATACTTGCAAATATATATACATATACATTTTCTTAGCATTAGCTGGTTTGCATAATAATATTTTTTCCATCCACCCAAATGCACACAGATAGTAATCATCAAGGCATTTTAGATTTGTTTATCTAAGTACAAAAATAGGTCAAAAGGTCCTCAGTCCAAGATTCTTTGTTCAACTATTATTTAATATATTGATTCAAATTTTTTTATTATTCCACAACACACACACACAGACCCTAACCACAACAGTGCCCTATGAAAGACATATACACAAGCACGTTACTCTCTAGCACTTTAACACTCACAAGTGTCGTATGAATAACACACCAACAGTCCGCTTTCCCTAGTACTCCAGAAGACTTACTTATCTTAGGCCCAAACAGCGTGCAATGTACATATATCTCAGACCTAAATATTACCTTTGGGCTCCAAGAATATATTCAAACATACAAAGACTCTACATCCCTGGCTATAGGCCATTTATCAACCAGTGAATGTCTTACTTTAACGCACTGTTCATTTCTGGACAGAGCTCTTTGTCCGCAGCTCCATAAACCTTGCAGTTTCGATCATGTGACACTGCCATACTGTTCCATGTGGTCTTAATAAAAAATGACCTTATTACCTCAATCACTCTAGATATGAAGACAAAGTATAGAAAGTTAAAAGCAACGTGGAATTTATTAAAGAGGAATAATACCAGTAGAGAAAAGCATAAAAGAAAATGTGGATAGCAAAGTCTGGATACATATAGTCTTTAGAGAAGCTTACGAAAGTTAAAGATGTCAAAGACAAATGTCCCTGGGTGGCATTGATTTAGCCCTCGAAGTTGTTCATGAGATGCTTTGCTGATGATCAAATGAAAATGACCACAAGTTGCTGGCGCCCTCTTCTGTCGTCGCTTTTTTCCTCTTCGGATGTTGCTCTCAGACGAGGCATGTTTATTATAAAATTTCCATGGGGGTTTTGCAACACGTGATTATTACATACTCTGATTGTCTGGCTGTCTATATGATGAATAAATTCACTCAGACTCTAATCTATTTGAATATGTCTGTTTTCCCAAGCAATAAAGTTTTTGGTGTTTTAAGAGCTTTCCTTTCCCAAGCTGTAAACCAATTTAGTCCTGGTGCCCTTCCCTTCACTGGCGATAACATCATCAATACATCTTGAGGCATCTCCTGAATTGCTACTCAATTCAAATGGATGTTACTGTGAGTGATAGAAACTGGGACAAGTCAGCAAAACAGAATGCTTTGATGTTAAATGGCCCACCCACGCAAGTGTCCTGTATTTAAGTTCATCTTGTTTGGCTTGAGCAAAATATAATGAAAATATAGATATAAATGTGCAGATTTATATATAGAAATATATATATATATATATATATATATATATATATATATATATATATATATAAACACACACACACGTATTATATATCTGCATCAGAACGGCAAAGGATGGCTGTGACTGAAGTCTGCTGGCAGGAAAATGTGGCAAGGTACACCAGGGTTGTATCACAAGCTCAGCAGGGCCAATGACTGACATGGGAATGTGCAGAAAAGAAGGATTAGTTGGAGGGATTTTGGATAAAGAATCAAGTTGTAGCGGTGCTACATGATTAATGTTGTCGTAAATGTACTTTGTGCCGAGTCCTGTCTTTCGTCGTGTTTTTCTGTTTACATGGTCTGTGTGTATGTAAATATGCTCCCCTGGAAAGAAAAGGGGAAGGATAACACTGTGGAACCGTGGTCCCTCACGATAATTGGACCTGTCAATCACATCACCTGCATCCGGATCATTCGCTATTTAAACGGAAGGACAGAAAAAAAAAAAAACCTCCTCTTCTACTAGACCACCAACTCACTACAGAGACGGGAGAAAGCACCAATTGAAATCATTCACACCTTTGTCTACCTGACACTTTCAACACCCAAGAACATCTTTGCACCGCAAAACCCTGGGTTTCTGGATTATGTCACGCACCGAGGATAAGCACGGTGAGACTGTTTCTTGTTGTTTGGGGCGAGGAGCAAGCCATTATTTTCATCTGTGTACTTTCCGAAGGACAATTTTTCTAGCTGAACCAGGTTCACATACATTATCCATTCTGTTAAGTCTTTTGGCCTTTTATGTGTGTTTCATACTTATTGAGTTTGTGTTCAATGTGGGGTCAAAGGAGGGTTTGTATTGTATATTAACTTTGTGCTGCACTTTTTATTATTACTTTCCGCCAGACACTTTCAGGGTTGATTATTATGTCAGGGTTGGTTGGGGTGTGATATATATTGTTTGGAGTTTGTTCATTTCTTTCTTTATCAATATATACTCCTTTATTATTTTACATACTGTTTGTTTTTTAGCTCATTTTTGATCGTTGAATGGGGGAAGTTTATTTGGAAGAAGTATGGCTTGTTGGGTCTAACGTCTTCAACTTGCAAGACCACGGGTCTTGGTGGTGTAGCTGCCAGTTTTGGAGAGTGAGTCAGCTGTTACAAAGTAGGATTGATTTTCTTATACAAGCAACCTATGACATTCTTCCTACCTCCAAAAATCTCAACTAATTGCTGGGAGAAGATCAGTCAAAACACTTTGAAAGAACACTTTGGCACATCTTCACTGGCTGTGAGGAGAGTCTCTTCCAAAGATGTTATACCTGGAGACACAACCATGTGCTGAAATGTCTGGTTGATTCTATCAAATCCAAAAGAACATCTACAGTACACATGCCCTGCCACCAAGAACATCCAGCCCAATCCAACCAATGTTTTTAACTGGGAGAGGGAACAAGGTCTGCACAAATGTTGAACAAGGGCCATGTTTGGACAACTAATTACAGCTCTGGACTGGGAAATGTGTGTGGACATAGGTCAGCAGAGATATCATTATCAGCTTGAGATCTGATATGGTGTTGTGGTCCAAATTGCTGCACACCATATATTTTGTGGAACTTAGATAGTCCCCCTCTAAGGATGCTGTGTAGGAAGCTTCTGACTGCAAGAATCTGTGATAGAGTGAATTAGTAAAGTCGATCTGGTGGAAGTCAGCTGTAAAGGGTTTGTTGCAACATCCATGAAAAGTCTGCCACAGGACATAAGGATGTGAGGTCAAACCCAACGGCAAACTATCAAGAAAATGTTTGCGGCGGCAGCAAGAAGCAGCAGCCAGTTGCTATGGATCAAAGGCAATAGCCCTAACTTGGGCCTTTAATTAAGAGAGCTGCATAGACATTGAGAGGGGTAGGTCTAAGATACCAGATCTCACTGCTGAACTTACTTAGCACATCATGGGCCAATCTGCAAAATGTTGAAGATGGTTGGTGCCAATGAATGAAGTACTAGCACTAGTACTTAAACACCTAGAGTGGTGCCAAATTAGATGCAAATTTTCTTAAATGGCACATAGGACATGATGGTATTAATCCAATGTATTGACTAGTATACAGCATTTGTTTTATGGCAGTATAAAATCAAATTGACCCTACTGACTCACTTGCACTGCGAAATGTTTTATCATGGGTGAGACTTATCAAACACACAGATTGTTTTCTTGTAGACTACAGTTTTATGTTACATCTCAGTCGCTACTACCTTGAGGGATGGACAGTTCACCATTGCAATGCTGTTGCACCTGGGACTTTAGTTCACTACCTACAGACTTCACCCAGGTATGCCTGTTGGGAGTGTTCACTCTCCCTCACCTTGATTGACCTAGCTAAGAAAAGAACTCTTCATAATAAACCCTACCCCTAACCCTAACCGCAAAAGCAGAGAACTAGGCTTAATAAGTTTTAGTCTTTAAATATTAAAATAGCTAGTGCAGTAATCAAAAGGAAATAGAAAACATGGCTTTCCAAACCATAGAACCTGATAGTCTTAGATGCTCATTATATCAGGGGATGCTTAATCTCATAGTTATAATCACTTATCCTATCAGCTCTCTGTTGGGGCTGTTCTCCTGTACCCAGCTCACTGTCTGACTTTGTACAGCGTTCTTAGAGTCTGGCCCATTTCTTCAGGCACATTAACCTAAAACCTGTTCTTTATCTCCCAAGTTTTTTTTCCTGGAGGGGGATGTGGTACTGATGTCTCCAAGACTTGTCACCCCCACAACTCCCCCTTCCTTCTCCCCAGTATTTGGCACTTATGTAACTAAATCCACTTTTCTGATGTCACGGACAGACTAATGAAGTGATAGCTTCACATTCAGCAACATTGCTTGCAAACTACTGTACGTCAGAAATGGCAGCTTCACATTCAGCTGGGCTGGGAATCACAGCAAAGCACTCCTGTGGAACTTGTTACAAGGGGATCTCAGAAGGCCCCCCATCTCCTTCGCCTCCCCTCTCATTCATTGGTCAAGAGTCCTAGCTTGAATTCAAAGACTTGGTCCCATGAGAATTGCCTTTTCTGTTACTGAAGTGTGCTAATTTCAATGAAGTATCTTTTGATCAATACTTTAGCAAAAAATGTTTGTGTTTTGCATGTTGTGATCAAATGCATGTGGATTATGCAATATGAGTAAAATGAGATTTACCCAAGGACATATTTTCATATCATTGGCGGTTGTTCAGCAGTTTCCACTACTTTTTAATCTGCATTCCCCATGAAAACAAAAAATTAGTCAATGTCTGATGACCCATTCACATCGTCAATATGATCGCTCAATTTGAGCAATGGCTCACTTCATTCTAATGCTGCCTTTATGACTTTTCACTTACCATTGTGTTTTTCATTGGCTGCTCTGACACACTCACAAACATTGAGGAGTTTAGTGTCAGAAAGCATAAAGATTTTCTTTTTTTTCAGCATGATGTTATTTCATCCACTACGTGTCAGATGAATACAGTCCCGAGAGTTATTCGGACTTACCACTATAAAGTGGGCCATTACACTCTGCCCAAGGAGTTTAACTGGGTTTAACTGTAATTGCATAGAATTCTGAGCTCAAATCACATTTACAGTTAATGTCAAGGAAGTTATTGTCTCCAATATTGTATTAACCAATGTTTGAGCAAACTGTGCTGAACCTACTGTTATGTCATTGATATGCTCAATAAAAACTTCTAAAAAAGGTAGAGCTGGCTTTTGCTGCTGTGACCAGATGAGGTAGAGAAGCAAAACAGCAAAAATGACTGAAGATGGACAGCCCGAGAGAAACAGCAGGCAAAGACAGAGCATGTTATGAGGAAGGAGTGAGAAGTCCAACTGCAACATTTGAAGGTCACCTTCAGAAAAATTGCCTGAAGAGATAAAATTAGTTCTGCAGAGGATGACGTGATGAAGATGTGCATAAAGAGAACCGAGTCTGGGTCAAGTCCAGAGCCTACTGTGGGCAAAATAGTACAGTTCTTTAGTACCATTTGTGTCATGGATTTTGGCTGGAAGTTCCATGAATCCATTATGCCTGTGAATGTCCTGAGCTTGTGGAACAGGCAGACTTGGCATTAGCATTACTGCTTGAGCAGAGAGAAGCACTTCGGGACTTCCATTGCTGTCCTGCTTGATGCTGGTCTCTGCACAGGTAAGAGAGCTGTCAGGAAATGCAGCGCTAGACACTGGTACTTTTTTTTTAATCTCTTTTATTTAAAAAAAAAAAAAAAAAAAAAAAAGTACCTGAACTTCCAACTATCTTTACTCCTGGGGTGATACTGTAACACAGCAGGGCCACTCACAATCAGTACCCTCCATAATAAATAGGACTTACCTGAAGTGGCAGGTGGTGAAGTGTCTGTCTGTGATTGGCTATCCACGTCATCTGTACTGATACACGACAGCATCACTTAGCCCTTGAATGTTGTTCTTGTTCTTTTATTTTGCCTTATACAATTTCTTATATTAGGAATTTGTTAGTTTTCGCATACCCCTTGGGGTCAGAGCACAGGGTCAGCCATTGTACAGCGCCCCTGGAGCAATTACAGGTTAAGGGTCTTGCTCAAGGGCCCAGCAGAGTAGGATCTCTTTTGGCAGTGATGGGGATTCAAACTGGCAGCCTTTGGGATACCAGCACAGATCCTTAGCCTCAGCACACCTGTTGGGTGTGCTGGTGGTTTTGGTGTTGAAACAGGATAGATCTTGCCATTTTTGCATGAACTAAAGAGGATTAAATGCCATCACTACGATGTCTGTTCTGTGATATGTATTCAAGAAATATTGAAGTTCTCTCAGGGAGTTTGTTTTTCAGTTCCATTGCTGTTCTTTAGTAAGTAATGGCAGGTGAAGACAGGGGACTGTTGTCATCATCCATCACATCACCTGTTCCAGTTTACAGTTATGTCATTTAGATTAAAGAGGACAATTTTTCAGAGGTTAGTAGAGTAGGTGTTTGGGCAGTTTAAGTGAAAGCCCTGCTTTATCTAAATCAATGACATCATGGGTATCTCCACAATCTCAACTGATCCTGATTATAAGAAGGGTGGTCTCAGTGAGAACCTGATTGCCAAGTTAAGGAGTAGAAATACATTTGTTAAAAGCAAAACTTGTTTTGAACTGTAGAGCATCTTAGGATATAAATAGTTTGTAGACATTCTTTTATCAACTTGGTCATCAGCTCCTTACAAAGCAGCTACCTTCCCAGAGATGGCAGCAGTGGCAAGAGAACATGGGCCTTCAGCCTACATAGCTAGCTCAGTGGCCTGCTTACATTGTAGCAGGCTCTCTCCTTCAGCCTCCACTACATTTTATCCCTTCTATGAGCACATATGTGTTACAGTACCATTGATCTCTGCTGAGGAATGTGCTCAGGATATCCTCCCTAAGGCATCACTGACTGTGGGAATCAAATTCAGATCAATGGAATTACTAGCAATAAACTGAACTGCTCAGCTAAACAGCTCTGGTCAAGCTGGCAGCTACAGTAGCTGTGATGGTGTTTCATGGACAACAGCGAGCATCTCTCTCAGCTTTGCTGCATGTGTGCTGCTCGTTACTCTACAATTCCCGAATGGTTGTTCAGCTTCATGCCCAACTGACCACTTAGCAACTTCGAGAAGATGAGCAAAACCCAGGAGTGGACAGTGAGTGCCTTGGCATGAGAGTCCATCCCAGCATTCCCATTGGGATTAATAAAGTATCTATCTATCTATCTATCTATCTATCTATCTATCTACATGAACTTAACATCACCATTTCAGGTCCACACCGATACCAGCAATGACGGTCTTAGCATCATGTTAATCATGAAGGTACGTTATGAAGAATACCAAATCGCTGAGGATTACAGGGCAATGCACTGCACGTAACTCCTCATCTGAAATGGGATCCATGATGTTCAGCTTGTCGACAACTGTTATTCAATACGCTGTATTTCTACTTATTATTATCACTATGGTGTATTGCTCGTTTTTTGTTTTTATTCTCAACTGTGAGGAAAGCATTTCCCACGTTCTGCCAGACAAAACTTTGAGAAGGTCTTTGTTTCCAGAGATTTCCAAATTAGATGTTGATTAATATTGTTTTAATACAATAGATAGATAGATAGATAGATAGATAGATAGATAGATAGATAGATAGATAGATAGATAGATAGACCAAAGTCTCAGAGTTGTAATAAGTGTTTTGTTGTAATACTCTTAGCATTTTAGGTTTTTCAGTTGTATTGCCTTTTGTATAACTGCCCTAGTGTAAGATCAGCTCATTCTGGATTGCAGACCCTAAGGTGGCCTTTGACCTTAAAGTAAAGCCCTGTGTATTTCTTCATGTAACCTAAGACGGGATGATCTGGGGTCCCATATCTCGACCTTTTTATCTTAGATTTGTATGCTATTGGCTATATGGTAAAGATGCTCTTGTATATTCATAACTGTAAAGGCTCTTACCAGATACAGATATTTCACTATAGGACCATGTCCTATATTATGTGCACCTGAGACGTCTTAGTGTTCAATGCATTTCTTACATACACATATTGCCAGCGTCTAAGGAATTTTTTGTGTGTTGAAGTGAGCTGAAGATCAAGACTTTCCCTAACAGTTTCCACACCCTGGAATTTGAGACTTCACAACATCAGAATGCGTTGGACCACCACAGCTGTTGACCTACTCAAGTGTGGGATTTTTGAAGCACAGCCCTCTGTAGTCTTCTGCCCTCCAAGCATTTCTGTATACTCAAGGAGGAAGACAGAGAGGGCAACAAGAGGGTCTCAGCTAACAGAGAGAAAGCATCCTGACTGGTACAAGAACATTCGGCTTGATGTTATTCAAATGGATTTCCCCCAGCATTGACATGCACAAAAAAAAAAACGTTTTATACAATCTAAACATAACTAAATTAATTGATTGTTTGCGTTTTGAATGGTTGTGGTTGCTGTGGTACTTTTGTCACCATGGTGGTTTTAAGATGGCATTGTAATACAACTTATTTCTTATATAGCGCTCTGCACTGAGTGCAGGCTCAGGACGTTGTGAATAATTCTAAAATACAAATATAGATTATACTAATTATTAAGTACAAACCTGGTACACATATAAATGCAGATTTGTTTAAACACACAAAGAACAAGGTAGAACTGATTAAACATAAATGGAAACCAACAATGTTGGTATCAAATATGAACTATGGCCAGTTGGCAATTATGGAAATTAAAATCAAGAGAAGGTCAAAAAATAAAGGCGCAGTCCTGGAGACTTTGGTCAAATGGCCACCTACCTACATCTGGGTTTTCTGTAGTGGAGTCTGTATTGGCTGTCCAATCTGATCAGATAATCTTTCTTTCTGATGATTCCCATGCTCCTTTATCCCAGATGACTACTTCATACACAGGAGAGCAACTTAGTAATATAGCAGTGACATCAAGTGCCACATGGGGATACCAAAAAGAGAAGCAGACTAGGGGAGGGTTAGCAACGGTTTCAATATATTGTGATACATATATTTCTGTACTAATAACTAACAAACAGACATGCAGTATGCACAGCTAATAAGCAGCTCTACTCAGGGTATTGGGAACTGAAGTAATGAGTCGTCAGCCAGGATTTAAAAGATGAAAGTGAAGGGGCATCTCCTATAGTAGCAGACCAGACCAGACCATTCCACAGCTTCTGGGCCCTGTAACTAAAAGCTCAACCTCTCACGGTTATTTTATTAATCCTTGGAATCATAAGCAGACCGGCATCTTGAGATCTTAATGTGCGCTCTGGTTTGTATGTAATGATAAGTGCAGATAAGTAAGCGGGGCCTTGACCATTTAAGGCTTTAAATGTTACAAGTTGCATATGGAGTGGTTTGAACAGACAGTGAATAACACATTGCAGTAGTCAATTCTACTAGAAATAAATGCATACATTAACTTCTCAGTATGTTGCATATTTAGAAATATCTTAATTTTCCAACATTTTTAAGATAGAAAAGTAGAGAATTCAGTAAGAATTCTTTTGTCAAACCTGGTTCATCAGTGGAGCGAAGACTACTTGCTGTACATATAGCTGCTTAGTCAGCAGGATAAGGAATGTTTTAAACTTGGTCATATGATGTTTTTCTCATTTAGGAGGTGACTGGCCTGAGTGATGATCTTTGGACTCGGATGGCAAAGCCGTTTTCTAAATATTCATTGCACACCAGTTGGCCAGAGCAGGAATCAGAACTGGCAGTGTCTTAAATTGATTTCAGTCTGACTTAATAGGTAGAAAATTCTTTGTTAGTTCCGTGCCATTGTATATGGTGTACCACAAGGATCAATTTTGGGTCCACTGCTTTTTTTCAATCTACATGCTTCCATTAGGCCAGATTATCTCAAAACACAAGGTGAGCTACCACAGCTATGCAGACAACAAACAGCTTTATTTCTCGATGGCGCCCAATGACTCGGATGCTCTTTCCTCTCTGATCCAATGTCTTAGCAGTATTTCTAAATGGACGAGTAGTAACTTTCTTGAACTAAATTAGGAAAAAACAGAAGTCTTGGTGATTGCCAAATATAGAAATAGTGAGGATGTTAGAAATAAACTTGATCATTGGGTTTAAAAGTCAAGGCGGAGGTAAAGAATTTAGGGGTAACGATGGATTCTGACTTAAACTTTTTAATCACATATTAACCAAATAGCTAGGGCTGCATTTTTTCACTTAAGGAATACAGCAAAAGATAAGAGCTTTTACAGCATTACAAGACACTGAAAAATGAATCCACACATTTGTTTTCAGCCTGCTAGATTACTGGAAGGTAGTGATCATTGTGGACTCGGTCATTAAGGGTATTGAAGTGCAGGTTTTTGTCCAGAGACTGGGAGTCTCGCATTGTATGTTGCCTTGTGGAGGGACAGGTGGGAGAACTTGCTGGAGGGTTGATAGGCTCTTGGCCAGAGCAGGTGTGGATCCAGTTATTGTCCATGCTGGGACAAATGACATACATAAAGGCAGGCTTTCAATTCTGCAATCCAAATTACAGCAGGTGCTAGGCTGAAGAGCAGAAGTTATAATGTGGTCTTCTCTGAAGTTCTGCCTGTGCCACACGCCAGTCCAGGTAAGATTGAGGCCATTAGAAGGATTAACATGGGGCACAAATCTTGGTGTAAGGTAGAAAAGTATAGGTTTATGGGGCATTTGGACTTCTTTTGGGACAGATGGGACCTGTTCCACCATGATGGTTACATCAGAACCAGAAGGACACCGATGTGTTGGGGAGGCATACTAGTAGGTTAGGTTAGGATTGCTTAAATTAGTGTATGTGAGTGAAGAGAGTTTAGGACAGGCTGAAAACTGTATGTGAGGAGATGAACAACAGTGTAAAAACAGGCATAATAATTTTTAGTAATATTAAAAAGGCAAAATGCTGGGGGATATTATTGTCACGGGAGACTTTAACTACCTGAATATTAACTGGGCTAACTTTGCAAATAGTGAAGCACAAGAGCAGTTTTTAAAAGTAATCTCCGACTGTTTATAAACACAGTATGCCTAAACGCAGGTTGGAGCCTGTCTAGATTTTGTAATAATCAGGATAGAATTGAGAGTGTACAGGTGATTGAACCACTAGAGTCAAGTGACCATAATATAACACAGTTCTAAGTGTTTCGGAAGAGTATGGATGTAAGGACCAAAAATTTTAAGTTTAACTTTGGTAGGGCAGATTTTGAGCAGATATGACACTAGGGATAAACTTAAATAAGATTTTAATTGCGGAGACAGTCAAGAAGCAGTGAAAGAGGTTTAGGAGTGTTTTACATATAACACAGGACCGGTACATCCCAAGAAATGGAATTAGTAGAAAATTTTAAGAACTCTGCAGTGGTGAATAAGGAGATATGAAAGAATCCACAAAGGAAAAAATAGCTGTATAAGGTGTATAAGACTAAACTCCAATGTGAATTGTAGGACGTATAAGAACATGGGAGTGACAAAAAGGATATTAAAGAAGCTAAAAGTCACTTCGAGAGGAATGTAGCAGATAAGGCAAAAGTTGAGCCAAAGATATTCTTTCAGTTGTGGACACCAGGGAGCATACAGCTCCCCAAACCCCAGACACCACAGACACAGAGCCAAAGTTCAGCACACAAGACACGTTTATTCAGCTGTGGGAAACGCTTTTGTTTCATTCCCCACAGAACCACAGTTCTCAAGCACAGTACAATACAGCACCTTTATCTCTTCTTCTCTCTCTCTCTCTGTCTCCACTCCTTGTGGCAGGTAGCTTTGTCCAGCTTCTCTCAACTCTGGCTCTCTGAGTAGTAGCTGTGGGATCCTTTTATACAGCATCCACAGGTGTTCCAGGTACTTGATGTCTTTCTTCCAGCACCACTTCCAGGTGTGGTGGAAGTGCTGCAACACATGGCTCTGCAATACCTGCAGCACCCAGCTGATGGAGCCCATGGAACCTAACAGGGCTGTACCAAGCTCCAATTCCCATGGAGTCTGTGGCACCACTGCAATCCAGGGGGGTTACCATCTATTGCTCCGGAGGAGATAATGTCCTGAATAAGCTCTTTTCCCCCTGGGTTTTCCAGCCAGGTAAGGGACCTGGCCATCCGCCACACAGTATTTTAGTAAGGATAAGATTGAGCAACACATGGCAAGAACACGAGTTTTACTGAACAGTCAGCATGGGTTCAGAAAAGAGAGATCATGTTTTATTAACATGCTGGAATTCTATGAGGAAAAAACAAAAGGAAAGAATTAAAGTGGAGCATATGATATTATTTATCTTGACTTTCAGAAAGCATTTGATAAGGTGCCAAATGAGAGGTTGGGCATCAAATTAAAAAAGTTCAGGGAGTTCAGGGTATTGTTTGTAGGCTAGTGCCGAATTGGCTCATACATAGGATTCGTGTGAAGTTAAGAATGATGTTCCACAGAAGTCAGCACTAGGGTGCATTCTGTTTTTAATATATATTCAGAAGCCATTAAGAAGGCTAACAGAATGTTAGGTTAAGTAGCACGATGTGTACAGAAAGTCCAAGGAGGTTATGCCCAAGCTTTATAATGCACTGGTGAAGCCTCTTCTAGAGTACTGCGTACAGTTTTTGGTCTCCAGGCTACAAAAAGGACATAGCAGTGCTATAAAAAGTCCAACGAAGAGTGACAAGGCTGGTTGCAGGATTACTTGGGACGAATTATGAGGAAAGATTAAAAGAACTGTTTCAGTTTAAGCAAAATAAGATTAAGAGGAGACATGATTGAAGTGTTTAAAATTATGAAGGAATTAGTACAGTGAAAATGAGTTAATCCAGAACATGGGGACACAGTTGGAATCTTGTTAAGACTAAATTTCACACAAACATCAGTAAGTTTTTCTTTACACAGAGAACCATAAGTTAAGTCAAGTCAAGTCAAGTCAAGTTAGGGAGCATGCACTGGTACAGTGCGTTGCAGCACCCACTACACGTCGAAACAGCTCAGGATCCCGGTTGTCAACCCCCCAGGCAGACACGCTGTCCAGTCCTACCCTCCGGAAATGACCCTCTATCTGCCGCAGCCAGGTATTATGTGGGCGACTCCTTGGCCTGGTCCCCAACAATGAGGATCTTATGAGCCGGATCACCCTCGGGGGAAACGCGCCACATGGCCGTACTGCTGTAACTGACGCTCCCTCACAATGCAGGTAATGTGCCTCATTCGGGAATCCATGAGCAACCGCTCATTCGACACAAAGTCAAACCCGGTACCCAAAGATTTTCCCGAGAGACTCAGTACCAAAGGAGTACAGTCTGCGTCTCAGGTCACTGGACAGCATCCATTTCTCACAACCATCTAGTAAGACAGGAAGCACCAGGACTCTAAAGACTTGGACCTTCGTCCTTTTGCATAGATATCGGGAGTGCCACACACCCCTTTCCAGCGACCTTTCCATAGAGAACCATAGACACATGGAGTATACTACTAAGTAGTGTGGTAGACACAAGGCTGGCGCCACCATTAAGGCAAATCAGGCATTCGCCTAGGGCGCAGATCATAAATGGGTTAGCTACCAAACAGCTTATTAGCACACTAATAAGCTTGGCTTAGGGTGCAAAATAACATAGCACTGGAACTGGGTAGACAGTAGGACTTTAGGGACTTTTAAAACTTGACGACTTGTGGTTTTTAGATACTCGTACTATTACAAACACTGAATTACCAACATTTATAGAAGACCTGAACAGACAGTGCTGGACTTCCACAGACGTAGTTGTACAGCTACCTGTGTTGGTGAATAGGAACGCACCTGACGGTGTGAAAAGGGCCTTTCATGCTAGTAGGGGTACTGAGTGGTGGCAGGAGACCTGGCTACCTTTCCTGACTTGGACCTGGTATCTTACGATCTTATGTGTTGATTACATCATGTTCACACATGAGAAACAGCAGAAAGAAAATTCTCCCATCTACTGTCTAATGGGCACTCTTTCACACAGACACACTCTGCTCCAGTAAAGTTACACACACCTGTCCATAGCAGGGTTGGTCAGAGATGAAGCATTAAATGGGAAAGACACTAGTCAACTCCAAGGGACCATGACAGCAGCTGTAACACTTGAGGAGCCAGATGAGTTGACCACCACTTCAGTTGTTCAAGTCTCAGATGGGTCAAACTCTGTAGGAGAAGGATGAAGACTTGAGAGCTGTTGCTTTATATGTACCAGAAAGCTCATCCTCTGAGGAAGACAAAAAATTAAGTCTGAATATATTGAGGTGGCTAAATAAAAGCCTTCCAATAGTGGTGAACACCAACAGCTGGGCAGTCTTTCTGGACTTTAAATGCACAAGCACTTGAGAGAAGGAACAACAGGAAGAGAGCACATAAAACACAGCAACATCCCCTAAAAGACTTCACAGTCAGCAAGCAGATCAGAAAGCTGCTAGCCAAGAAGTCAAACTGGCAGAACTGGACACGATCTCACTAAACCAGGCTTTGCTACTTCTAAAAAAAAACAAAAAAAAAACCTCACAGGAGCCACCCAATGCACCCACGAGAGGCCCGACATGGTAATTTCATGAGTAAATAATAATAAAAAGTAAAAATGTAAAATCTAAATAAGTTCAAAAGTAAACAAAACGTAAAATAAATGAAAGGTGCATATTTTGTAATGAAAAATAAAAAGACTGCATATTGAAATATTAAAAAAAGTGCACATATTAGAAATAAAAAACAAAATGAAGTCTTATAAAGTTATTACTGTTGTAATGGTTGCTACACATGGTGTATCGGTCCTTGCATAAACGCGTGTGTATCGCAATTGGACAGACTGGCTTTAAAGAAGGGGGTTGGGGGAGGGGGGTAGGCGCACATTTGAAAAAAGGATATGAGAAAGAGCTGGGAGAGAGGATTAAAAAGGGAACGATCTGGAAGGTACGGGAACTCCATGTATAGATTGGTTAGGGCACATGTGAAAACTGCTGGCTGATCAGTGGAGGACGTATGTGTGCACAGCACTGCTGGTTATTTCTGATGCTTGCATCTTCTTCCTCTTGAGGGATGTGTTAACACCATTACACCTGGGTGAGGTGGACTCAAGCATCCAGGAAAAGACCGATCTCCAAAACTGTGAGAATGCTCCTTTATATTGTAGAGGGAAATCATGCCAATGTGAGATTTTTACCAATGCATTGGATTCAACAGCTAAATATCCCGGCCAGTTGGATCCAAAGCCAATGAGGATGATCAAAAAAGGACTGGGGAATGTGTATAGGGTGTGTGAGACTTATACTTTTTTTATATGTACATTATAAAGTATGTATATGCTGTGTATATTCATGTGCTGTCTGTAAGTAGGCTACTCATGTTTCTTTGGTCTCATTTACTTTTTCAGCTTGAATGATTTTCTGCACAGTTCTTTATAAAGGGGTGATTCACGGGTTGGGTCATTTACATCAGTATTTGTTTATTTGTTCAGTTCAATGTCATGGATGATTTGCTAAAGGGGAGTATGTATATAATTTTGTTTAGAGTATATTATGTAAAACCCCAATTTGCTTAACTTAGTCTAGTGGTTTTATTTATTGTTCACAAAAGACATCTCTTTCAAAGGGGATCAAATTAGGGCTAAAGTTCTATCCATTTTCTGAACCTATTAGTGTTAGTCTTTTACTAAGAGTAGGAGGGTCTCGTGAGTGTTGGGCTCCTCATATTGCATTTTGAGGAACTGGCTACACTGTAACTTTCAAAATCATTGTGTGGTCGTCTTTGGCCACAGCAAGTGCAGCCTCTATGTCCTCCAGGCTCAAAGACCTTCGAGCACAGTGCTCTATTTAGTAGAGCTAGGGCTGAAAGCATCACCTGGCACGTGGTAGAAGCCTTGGAGACAGACTGAACAGGTGACAGAGGGAACCACAAAGTTGGTCAGCACAGACCTTCAGCAGTTGAGGACTGACACTGCTCCCCAGCTTTTCCTGTCTGTAGCTTTGTCAGTTACCTCTTTACTTGGTCTTCAGTTATGAACAGTCAACACTGATGGTCAGAGGTGGACCGGTCACTGACCATGCCAGCTGATGTGGTAGAAGTGGTTGATATAGTAGGAATGGTGTGGGGAGACTGGTAATTCGAAGAAGGAGGCAGAGAGAGGGAAAAAATCTACTGAAGAATTGATTCAGGGTGTTCGCTTTATACACGTTTACCCTTCTAGCACATAAGCCCTGGTTTGCTCGAGTCCAGTAATCACAAGTATGCTCAGTCCATTCCAGACATCTTTCATGGTATTCTAAATGAGTTTGTTTTCTATTTAAGCTTTGTAAGCTTCCTTTCCTTCACTCAGCCTTTTCTTTAGCATTTGCTGTTCATTCTCCACAGCCTCTGTCATGGGATTTGAATGCTCTCTTTTTCTCATTTAGGAGACCTTTTAGCTCATTAGAAATCCAGGGTTTGTTGTTTGGAAAGCCTTTGAGGGTACCAATGTGTCAACACAAAAGTTAATCTAGTCTGTGATGCAGTGACTGAGTGCCTCAGTATTGTCCCAATATGACTCGCACATCATTTCCCAGTCTGTCATTTGGAAGCAGAACACTGAAATACCGGGCTTTGATTATTTAATGGAAAATTAAATACAATACTTAATAAAAAATAAAATGCCAAAAGTTCACAGTAAAACCTACAGCTATAATGTCATTACATTATTCCTAAATACAAGAATATTAGGAACAGCATGGTTTTATTATTTTAATATATTTTATTCATAAAACTACCTTTTATATTCTGTATACTTTCTGTTCACTAAACCTAAATGCAGCCTACTATTTTCTTTAAGAACAGAACCCAAGTGACAACTGTTAACAAATAAAAATCAAGGAAAAAAAATAAAGCTGAAAGTTGCAGTGTTCATGTTCAGTGGAACCACTGCTCTTTTTTTTAGCCGCAACTAACCCGACTATCCCTCATTGTTCAATATGACAGTAAGAACACTGGCAGTGTCTTCGTCCAGTTACTGTGCTGAGCAGGTGTTTAGTTTTGAAGGGGCAACAATGTAGCCACCTTTTTCACAAATAAGTGAAAAAATTTGGTCAAATTTATGTTTTCTGTAAGTGTAATACTAATGATGGGGATTGTTAAAATGTTTTGCTATAAATAGGCAAAATTATGTGAAGATGTTAATGTTAAAATAAGAGCAAATCATGTAACTAAATTACTATTAAGTGACATTACCTTTCAAAATTTTTCTTAAATACAGCGCGTTTTAGATGCAGTACACTTAAGAGGAAACTGGAAAACTGATAGTACAAAAGCTAATTACTTTAAAGTGAAGCAAATAAAGTGATTATTTATATATCAATCAGTATTGCGAATAATTTTCTCTGAGAAAGTCTTTTCTCTTCTTAGATGTTAGTATAGATAAAATATAAGCATTATTAGATTGAGCAGCGTATTTCTGCCACAACACAAAGGCGGCACTCCGAGACCTCAGGATGTGCAGGCAGAATCAAGCTTTATTGCATAATGTACATATAGTCTCAATTTAGATGAAATGAGCACCAATCAATGTGGCAATCTTATTTACAGTTCTTATCTAGTTCATACCTTACTCCCAGCTTCCTGTTACCCTGATCCTGCCTCTAATTAGTTCCACCAACATCTTCCAGTCTAATGAGCCAACATTATCTCCAGTCCTTGGCTCATGTTCACCACCTGGAGAGAAGGGGGGGTTTAGTCTGTCAGCCCCTCCCTGCATACCTGACCTTGACTCATGAAATATTGCTAGTTTCCACCTTGCTAAGAAAAATAAATAACAGACAGGCACAGGTCTTTTTGTGATTTAACCCTTGCTATACTAACGTGCTCTAAGATATAATGCTTATTTTCATATATGCTCATGATTCTCTTTGAATATATGCAAATCATCAACTTTAAGAATATTCTTTTCTATAATTGCAGACAGTGGTGAAAGGGCAAGTGTCCCAGCCCAGGTCTTCTCAACTATTACTTGAGTTAAATTGCTTTAATAAAAGCAGTAACTAGACTTTAAGGTCAGGACTTGAAGCCTACCTGAAACTTATATACATTATGTAGTATGTAGTCCCATCTCTGGTGTTTACCGTACCTCCAAATAAGCAAACGTAAAAGTAGATGTGTCTGGGAAGCTGTTTTCTTAGTTGTGGACTTTAAAGTGAAGCATACGAACTGTCTTCTGATTACTTTACACTCCTAGACAAACTAAATGAACTCTACAACAAGTCTAATGTACAAAATGAGACAAAAACACTGGCTAAATATTCAGGCTCATGAAGAACAAGAGAATATATGACACAAATAATGTTATAACTTGCCTAACCGCTAAGTACTGCACTATCAAGTGAAACTTTTTATGCACCACTTCCTGCTTACTAAGAAAAACTGGCTTACTGAATATCAGATGCTACTTATTTACTTAGTCGCTTGTCCGTTTCAATGGCTGCTTGTACCTGATTGGCACTCTCTTGCTAGATGTCTGTCTGTGTACTGCTGAGCCTCTCTGTTATACTTTGAGGTTGGCCACCTAATTGTACCTAAAATAAATGCTTTCTGCCTATGTCCTCGCCTTCTACTAGTGGTAATGCAATACTGTTTGAGTGCTACAAAGTGCACTATCCAAATATTCTTTATATGTCTTAACTTCTTCCCAGAATGAGAAATGCTTACCAAACCTTTGCATGTCTTGCACATTGCAAGCACATTACTGAATGACTTGACATGTGGATTTATGCAATATGAGTAACAGGAGATTTTTTCCATGGATGCTTTTAATATTGTTTGATGCTGTTGAGTGCTGGTCACCAGAGGCTCCCATTCTATCAGAAAAATTCCTTATACATACTCCATGGGAAGAGGAGACTAAAAACTTTCCTGGCCATCATTACAAACTACACAGGGAAAATATTAAAAAAATAACTTAATTGGAAAATTAATTTAGGTCAAATTTAACATAGGTCGGTTGGGTACATCTTCTTGCTGGGAAAATGAAAACAAACAGTCCAGTCACAGATGTGTTTGTGTTTTTCTAGCCTGTTTCCTATAAAAAAAAAATAAACCAAGAATTCTGTGGAAAACACTTATAACATTTTGAAAAAGGTACATCTACAAGTAACAAAGGAAAATATATTTTGTAAAATTTTAATTCTGCAGAAAGAGCATAACTTCAAAATTAAGATACTTTTAGGGTTTTACTTAAAGTAAAACACTACCACTGTGATACTGCCAGGAGTTAATCCCTATGTACAAAGGGTCCAATAGTTATATTCCGAGAGACCAATCAAGTAGTCTGAGTGGCAACTTAAAACTCCAAAATTAAATTATAAGTTCATGCAAAAAATGTTAATCACTTTGCAAAATAAAGTGCATAATCAAGGACAAACAAACACTCAAATGTAAAAACCTGCAGACTTTTTATTAATAAATTGTCCAATTTTATCTGTACAGAAATCAAAAAATGTGCAAGATATTACTCTTCGTTATATCTCAGTTACATGGCAGAGTCAGTAGAACAAAATTGGTATATTCATGTTTTATACATGAAAGAAGTTGTACAAAACCAATGCTTTATTTAAGGAAATTTCACTCTTTACTGACAAATATAAGCTACTGGTTTCAAGAACATCTGATAGGCCTTTTTAACCTAGCAACTGATGACTGGAGATGCACAAAATGAAAAAAAAAGTTTGGTTGTGTTGTATTACTAGATAAAAAATTACTCATTCATCTTCAAAATTCCCCAGTTGCAGACAATGCTTATTTTATAGTTCAAGTTCACACTAACTCCATTATGAAAGGGCTGTTGGCTTCTAGATTATTAAAAGACAGTTCTAAAACACTGCAAAATTAACTGGCACAATTGTTGCAAACATATTGGTGAGGCCTAACTCTCATCATAATATACCCAACATTCTTCCATTTTCTACTCTTTTTAAATGCAAATATACTTACGTTTTTCATTACTATTTATTGCAGTATGGGCATTACAGCATCCACAAGTCTACATGTTTAATCAGTATTAACCAACATTTTCTTACCTGCTCTCTTTTCTGACAATACTGAAACAAAATACTTGCCCCATTTTACATTTACTCAGTACTCATGGTGGTATAAACAAATTATTTTTTAAATCTCATAATTAGATAAGGGTATCATATGTTAAATGTACACTGCTTGGTACACCAGTGAATTTCAAATTAAAAGTAGAAATACATGCTTTAATATTATTTCCCAAACTGCTCCCAGAGCAAATTCCTTTAATAAACAGTCAATTATCAGCTCAGCTGCTTTAGCTAATCACATTAAGAATACCAATTTCACCAGTGTGACAAATTAGTGTTCCTCAGTACAAGAAAACACATTTTTGGAAGAGAAAACAATGAAATGAAACATTTTACTGGCAAAAAAAAAAAAAAAAAACTAAAATCAAAATTCAAAATGGGATCTCACAAATTTAACATGCAACTATAACTAAAATTATGGTTATTTATTTTGTTCTAGAAAATCTGGACATTTTGAATCATGTATAATCTATAAATACACACATTTTAATTTTATGCAAAATTAAGAGTACAGCATGAGCCTACAAACAAAGCCAGTACAAGTGTTTTTGTTTTACTTTTGCAAGGATTATTCAGCTTGTAAAAATGTCCAAAGTCAACAATGTAATCTGAGAAACTAAGTAGTAGTATAGCTAAATTTAAGACCAATAGGCTTCATTTACAGTCAGAGCCAGAAAACAGGACACTTTCAGTGTTTTTAATGGCCTCTGAGATTGAGGGACCACTGTCAGTTATTTACACTTCAATATACAAGTATCACTTTTAAAAATTTATGTTTTTAGATATAGCCTTATTAGCATGCTTTCATGTTTGCTTTCAGAGCTTCAAGTTGCTGACCAGGCAAAACAATTAACATATCAGAGTAAAAGCTGGGCAAAACATCTTGCCTGTAGTCATTCCAGTCTTCTTTTCTTCAAAATTAAACAATATATTGAAGGCAAATGGTAAATTGTTACTAAACCTGCAAAGTTTTTATATTAATAACTCACAAATCACATAAACAAATAAAATAAACAGTGTCTCTTATATTCTACTGATTAAAACATATGAACAGAAAAAAACTTTAAATTCATTAAATCTTTAATCTTTGTAATCCAATTTTAGGGTCATGGTGGGCTGAAGCCTATCCTGGCAGCACTGACTGCAAAGTAGGAACCAACCCTGGACATGGCACCTGTCAATCAAAGACCACACATACCCAAACACACACAACCACATATTAAGACAGACTAAAGATGAGAAAAAAAAGGGGGGGGTTGGGTTAGGGGAGTGTTCAACTTAATAAATGCATATATAGAAGATGCATAATTCAAAAGATCACATATTCTGTAAAAGAATGCAGACCCTAAATTAACTACTAGTACCAACATTTATGGCTTCATCTTTTCAACTGCTTCTGCACAGCTAGAATATGCAGTGACATCTGGTATTACAGAGTTTAACCATTTACATTAAACTATCTGGTCTCACCTCTACCAATTAATTTATTTAGGCTCCTCAAACGAACCTCTGCCACATTGAAAGAATCTCCATCCACCAATCCATTCCTTTCCTGAATCTAATTTTCTGAGTGCAAGGCAGTATTGACACAGAGACTTTCTGGCAACAATGCACCTAAGGCAGGAACAAACTGGGAGTACAAATGAGCCAATCAGTTAGCTATCAACCCATAGAATGTTGTAGAGGAAAGAACTCAACATTTCCTACAAAAAGCCTGTTTGAACAAGAGGATAGATGACAAGCACACTCGCACAGAAAAAAAAAGCAAGTATTGAAAACAGTCTCAGCTTCTTGTGCAGTACCATATTGTCTGAATGGCAAATTTTAAGATTGTCCCATACTAAAACACTTCTGTACAGAGGAAAACCACAGATAAAAGGAAGGAAACCAGAGGAAAACCAAAAAGAAAGGCTTTACTGATTTATTTTAATAAATAGTTATATTTGGCCAAAATGAAAGTGAGACGAGTTAAATAAAAAAAATACAAACTACCTTTTGGAAAGTACACTTCCAACAGTTGCTCTTTCAAATTAATTGAACACAGAGCAAAAAAAAGAACCTTGATTTCTTCTAAAAGAACAATAACTCTAAATCAATACTCACTTTAGGGTATTCAGCCTTCTTTAGGACAAAAGATAGAAAATGTATTCATCAGCCTCAGAATGCAGTTAAATAGGTGAATCCTTTGTAAAGACCAGCAAAATGCTAAAGATGGGAAGAGGACATACAACTTCTTCACATGGCAGGAGGAAACTTGCAAGATTCATATTGTTTTTTGCAAAAAGGTGGCTGATGCAAAATGTATCCAACTTACAGATACAGGAGAAGTAAACATGACTCTAAAAACTGTAAAAGGCAGAATCTTCATGATTTGGAATACTGCACTCCAAGGCAACAAAAATTTTGATATGGTTACATGTAAGAGAAGATCCATTCAATTTTTATTTTACAGCAGTCTGCTAGACCTCCAGCTGTAGCCATTCAATAATCTGAAATAATTTTCTAGGCTCAAAGGCTCAAAACAGTCACATTTCAAAAGCTGGAAGTCTTGCTGAGGACTGACCAATATTTAACAATCCCCCAAACCTTGCCCACCCCAACCAAAAAAAAAAAATGTGTGCAAATAACCTTCAATTTGTATCCTAAAATATTAAAACAGTCAATAAACTTTAAAGCCAGCATACAGGAAATCAATAGTTCTGTCCAAGTAAAAATATACATCTTTTCCATCTGTGCCAAGAGCCCCTCTCTTCTGAAAAACCCTGCCGCCCATTCCCAATGAAGTGCAATACCAACATGGAAAAAAAAATGGCACCGCAAAAATAGGAAGTGGTTAGATGTTAAAGAGCATTAGTGCTACTCACCAGCACCAGACCAAACCCAAAATCATCCCTCCCCCATTCCCAAAAAATTGCATAAGAAAATAAAACATGCAGAAGCAAAAGTGACAGAGAATTCTGAATGATTCGTCTTTACATCAAGAACTCCTTGAGCCCTCATGTTAAGGTCCATTTGATTGAAGGATGGCAGATATACACAGTGGATAAACACGACTAAAAGTAACTGAACAAGTCTCTTAGCTGGCAGGAGGGGAACAACCTGCCTTGTCAAACTCAGGCTTGACTGTAAGACAGGTGGAATCACTGCTGAAGCTTCAGCTGGAGAAGAGTGGCACTGAAGGAATTTAGCTGCAAGGTGTTCCCCAGAGCTTGGCTGTACAGGTCCAAGACATGACAGAATGATGAGAGCAGTGGTTGGAAAAAGGCAGGAATAGACAGAGGAAAAACTGGGGTACATACAATCAAGGTAGTTCTACCTGTCCTTAAGCTCACGTGTTACACGCTTGGTTATACGGCCACAAAGAATTCCAACCAGGAACAGCATACAAACACAAAGTGCCATCATTGACAGTATGTAGTTCTTTGAGGGAGACATCACCACTTGCATAGCCAGGTCAGCAAACCCCTCTGCTGGTGCTACCTGCCGGAGAAACGCAGAATGACTTTGTTTAAATGCAAATATGATTTAACGATCAAAAAATTATAGTAGACTATTATTACAGCCAAGTTTCATTTTCATTTTCTAAATCTTATTACACGAAAGAATGATGTACTGTATACAAACTTGAAACAAAAACTGCTGGAACCAAGAATTCTTTACCAAAAAATATCACAGAATTTCTTATTTCTATTAAGGTTAAAGAGTTCATAAATTGATATACACACAGTACTGTGACAGAAGTATGTCCAAACACTATCATTTAATGTACACTGTTAATTGAAAAAGTAAAATCTAACAAGATAGTGGAGGATCATCTGAATTAATCAGAAATACAAATCAATGATGCACCAGCCACATCTAAGTAGCATGATGTCTCCAGGTTCACTGAATTCATGCTGCTTGCCAGGGCTGGACAGATTATCACCTGAAGGTTTCAACATTTCTGGAAGGACTTGACACTGCCATATCTATCTATCTATCTATCTATCTATATCATTCTCTCTCCTCTACTAAATTACTGTAAATCATACAATCTAGTCAGCCCTGATCAATGAAACAGGGCAAAGACTCAGCAGATGGTACCAATTATCATCTTGTTGCCTTAGTGAAAGGTTTTTTATGACACATGATGGTTTTGGTGAATGGTTCTAAAACAGGTCAAGTTCTTGTATTCTTCTTCCTCCAACAATTCTGCAGTTCTACTTTTTGCCCATGAGGCAGCCTCTATTACCACAGCTGGTTAACCTTACTCTGGAATAACCTTCCATACCTACAAATTAATCAATTCAGTTTTAGTTAATGGTTTTCTTCAAAAAGAACTATTTCATGCTGATGACATCTTACTTTATTAAGGTAATTTACTATATTTATTATTATAAATAAATAAATAAATCTGCTCTCCTGCCGCTAAACTCTCATTTACAATCAATGCACCATCTCATCACCCATTCCAGTGGCTGATTCTATTAAATTTTTTCATCAATACAATAAAGAACATGGTCCAATTATTCTTACATATATAAAAGGTATTAACACTAGAATTACCAAAGCCAATGAAAAACTCATAAACCCAGCCCACATTAAATCCCTTCACACTTCTCCATCAGCGTCTTTGGTCTTGTAAATGTGTCGATAAGCCCAAGCATTCTGCTATACCATCACACCACGCCGCCGCAGAATGGGCAAGAAGTTCTCCCTGTTTAAGGCTTGATTATCTGGGAGTGAGCTAAGTTGTATAGAGTAAATATTTTCATGTGTGTTTTTCATATTTTAGTAATAAATGCCAAAATGTAGATATGAACTGTATAATGTGTGAAGGCTGATGGCCAAATATCAAATAAACACTTTCACAAAAGGTACAAAGTGCAATACGACAACTTCTGTGGTGCAGCAGTAAGAACTGCTGAGTTACAATTCTAGAGGTCGCGAGTTCGAAACCAGCTCCCCATTTTGAGTAGTGAGCTGCTGTTATTGTTAATATTATACAATAAAAACATACATTTGATTTGTGTCTGTAACAGCCGGTGTAAATTTATAGTACTTGTAACTTGTAAAAGTTACCATTTTTTTTCTTACTTTTATTCTCTCAGTCATGATTACGATGCAACCCCCCACTCCAATTTGACGTCGTTTGTTTTTATCTGAAACTGGGAATAACTGTAAATGTGAGTGATGTTTTGAAACAATGGAACTGGAAGTTCTCTGATCTGGGGGGATAAAACAAACAAATACTGGTGAATTTGCCTTCTTCGTATCTCACTGTTACTTGAATTTTTTTCTATTCAGTTTTATTGAGTGTTCATGCTTATGTTGAATTAGTAGACACCTTATGGTCCATGGTGTCAAAGCCGCACTGGCAAAAAAACAGACATCACATCTACAGTTTTTTCCAGTTTCAGATAAAAAGTAACTGCATCAGATCTGGGGTGGGGGGGTGGGTGTTGTATAAAATAAGTGCTAACTTTTACAAGTACTATAAATTTACACCAACTGTTACAGACACAAATCAAATGTATGTTTTTATTGTATAATATTAACAATAAAAGCGGCTCACTAATCAAAAAGGTAAATCTGCAGGGGACCTGGTTTCAAACTCACGACCTCTGGATTATAACTCCGCAGTTCTTACTGCTGCTCCACGGAAGCTGTCGTATTGCACTTGCGTGAAAGCTGATGGCCAAATATCAAATAAACACTTTCACAAAAACTACATTATACAGTTCATGTCTACATTGTTATTTATTACTAAAACATGAAAAATGTTTGTTTTAACAATGTGTTTACATAGATTGTTGCAAACATGGAACACACATGAAATTATTTACCATATACAACTCTAGGTAGCGCACTCCCAGTTAAGGCTTGAAGTGGGAGAACTTCTTGCCTTTTCTGTGGCGGTGGGGGCGATGGTATAGCAGGCTGCTTATCGACACATTGACAAGACAAAATACGCTGATGGAGAGGTGCAGAGGGATTTAAGGGTTTATGAGTTTTTTTCGTAGGCTCTGGTAATTCTAGTGTTAAAGAATCCGTCATTAACTGTTCCTCTCTCCAGTTACCATTTTGTTACAGAACGGCTACTTTTAAAGTAACCATTAATTCCAATCTTAAATATATCAGTGCTCTAATGCCATGTTCCCATCCTATCAAATACCGGTCTAATAATATTTTCTGTATCCATCCTAATTACAGAAAGAACTGGAGGTGGAATATATCTTCCAGACATGGAGTGCTATCATGGGACATTTGTTCTATGACCTGAACTTGTTCTCCCAATCCCACAATTCTATCCCCTGGCTTTCTACCAACAATAAAATTACCATCCTAAAATAACTATTTGCTCCAATAAAGCTAAAATCTCATTCATTACATGTTGGCCAAATTATTACTTATCTGGTGGGTAAGTGGTATAAAATAAGTCATTAGATCAGTGCTTACAATAATATTGGCAACTGAAACCCTGCCTTGTGTATTGATGGGAAACCCATAGTTTTTTCCAGCATGGTCAGAAAGAGGCATCTCTATCCAAGTGGATACTTTTTAAAATGATACTAGTCTTGTATGTTTCAGTCTCTGAGGCACAGTTTTGCTATTCCTCCCTAGTCTGTAACTCCCTAATCATTTTCAAACTTCAGTTTATCCTTCGATACATGTTTTATCATGTATGGCATTAAGTGGACGTGTTAATCATTTGGGAGATTTTTTTTTTTCATTTTATATAATTTAATAAATAATGTTTTGTTAGGTTAACTGTCATTTACATCTGCACTTAGTTGTTGTTACTTAATAAACATATGATTACAAAAACAAAATATAAAAAAATACCCAAACACAGAGCAACAGGACTCTGTTACAACCTTGAACCGATCTGTGGCAAAATACTAAAAAGCACAGGTAACTGCCATAGGCGAGCATAACCTTTTACTGGAGCAAACTTCCATGCCAATTCCACAATCAAATAGGTTCTGGATTGTGTTGACTCTACTTCAATAGAATTGGGAGAACGGCATTTAACCTTGGATGTGGAACCAAAAATAGCTACTCCCTTTTATGATGCTAGAATTACCGTATATACTCAATGTATAAGTCTGGTCTTGAAACCCGAAAAATCGATCATAAAATCAGACCCCGACTTATACGCCCATTCAAAAATGCAACACTTGATTTTTTTTTCTATTTTAAACATCTTCCTTCCTTCCTTCAATCTCGCATCAGTTTCTCGGGCACATCGAATTTTGTTGCAGCAGGGCAGTTACCAATTTCTTTCGCTACTTCAATGACCTATAATTTAAATCCAGCTTCATATATTCTTCTGATCAAATGCACCATCATAGATAAGGGATGCTCTTGCGATAAAGGTGTATGAGGGTGTGAGATACAAAAAACAAATCAGTGCAAACGTTGCTTTGGAATAGTTCAGGTATTACGTAGGCACGAGAGAGAGAGAGAGAGAGAGAGGGAGGGGTTAGGAGCATGTGCTGATACAGCGCATTGCCGCACCCACATTGGGGGGGGAGGCTGTGTGCTCCGTGGTTACTCTCTTAGGTGGCCATTAGCATATCATATCTCTTGGACCAATAGCGTGAGTTTTCCGCATTCGACTTATAGGACCGACAGAATACCAGAAATTATACAGTAAAATCAGGTCCTGACTTATCTGCAAGTATATACGATACTACATTTATAGAAAAACAACTTACTAAGAAATTATATATAAATGCAGAGAAGGAGAGAATAACTAAAAGGTTTCCACAGCAGCAACCTACCTCTGGCCTTGATGGGTCATGGAGACACTGTGAACCCACAGTATTTAAGATTCCGGAGTACATGTCACCATTGAGGTGTACATTTTTATTTGTCTTGCTAGACTGAACACATTACGTTAAAATATTTGTCTGATACAAGCTCTACATTACATAAAAGAAGAGAGCAACTGTTCTTTCTTGCATTTAACATAGTAATTACATTATTATTAGTGCTAAAGACATCTACCCTGTATATTCCCCTACGCAGTTCTCTTGGGGTCACTTCTGTATAACTGGTACATTACCAAAATTATTCTTTGCAAAAATCTTAATGGGATTAACAAACTGTTTGCCAAGGTTATACCTGCTGTCTGCTTGAACTTTGAAACACCCATCACAGATTATTTCCTTCATCAACAATGGAAAAATGATTAACCAAGTATGACTTTCCTTGTGCAGTTTTAAAATCACCTGTGCAAAAGCATTTTAACATTTTACCTAGCTCAGTAAAGATACACTATTATAAAACCTAGGATTACTTCTGGCACACTACATTCTAATTAGCTCCTACATTGGTACAGACTTTTTATAACCATTAGGGTACCTTTACAAAAAGCAGGTATTTTTTTTTTAGTATTATGACCATCCTGCAGGAATTTATGCTTTTAATATGGTCTCCCTTGGGCCTCTTACTGTTCTCTGCAGCACTGCCATCATATACCACACCATGATATCCTAAACCAATTTATGATTAAAAAAAACAACAAAAAAAACAACTTTTTTTTTCTGCTCAAAAATTGTAATATAATTTATTCAAAAGCCATATAAACTTAGTTTAATACAGATACTGTCCACCTAGCTACTGTGTCTAAAGCACAATGTCAGAAATAAAAGAAAACTCTGAAGCTGGCTTGCAACAACAAAAAAAAAAAAAAAAAAGTTCACCCACTATCAGCTATTATTGCACATAAATACATTACCCTGGCTGCATAGCTCCACATCTCAATGCGGTCCTGTAATCTCTTCTTGCACTCTGGTTGCAAACGAACCCGTTTATCTTCTAGTGCTTCCATTAGACAAGACATCTCTGAAGGGAGAAGTATTTGATTAAGTAAAATTTTAAAAAAATTACTTAAACTTAAATGATTTCTTAAGGATATGTTTAAACATTTCAGAGCAGAATTAAAGATCAAAAGGACTAGAGAAAATTGAAACTGAACCATACTATTTTCTAACACTGCGTAATCCTGAGCAGGGATGTGGGGGACTGGAACCCATCTCAGCAAGCACAGTACACAAGGTAGGAATAATCCCTGGACAGGGCATCAGTCCATTACAGGATGAATAAATGTGCACAAACACACCACATGCATACTAGGGCTAATTTAGTGTTGCCAATCCAATAACTGCATGCCTCTGGAGTGTTAAAAAACCGGAACACCCAGAGAAAACTCAAGCAGAAACGAGAACAACAAACAAACTCCAGGCAGGGAGGACCTAGGGCACAAACCCTGGTTTCCTTACAGTGAAGCAATACTGCTATCACTGTGTTGCCCATTGAAAATATAACATTGCTAAATTAGTCTATAACTTTCCTCTTGGAAAAACGGATTGTATAAGACATATAGCTGGTCCAGTTTATTTGATTACGAAAACAAAAAGTTTAAAAACAAAATACTGTGTAATAAAATTCTACGTATACCTTTCTGAAAAATAAATTTGTAACAAAGACAGTGGACTTAAGATCACTAAAATGCATTCCATCTATAAATATGTGTGTAATATGTGTATTACTGGCCTTCTTACAAAAAAAGTTATGAACATCCAACATTTTTTTTATAGTAAGAAATTGTGCATTTCTGAGTCCCTTACAAATCATTTGATCTCTCAATGGCTGCAAGCCATTCTTTATATTTATCGTCTTATTCTGCATTGAGAAGAGATATTAATATTTATAAGAAATGAAGAAATATTTGTTTGCCAGACTTTTAGATTCTTAAACTCTGTCATTTTCTTTCTAATTCACCTCCTTAGTGGATTTTGTCCTCTTAATTGTATTTGAATACTGACAAAGCACAGCAGAGACCTGGACAAATGACACTGGCTCCTTAAAGGAGGATATTTTAGTATTATCCACTTGTGTGCACTTATGAGTAATTATTGACATGAAAAATCAGATTAAGAACAACAAAATACTAAAAGAAAAAAAGAATTCATATGCAACTAAATTCCTACTTTGTTCAGTAAACATTTAGCATAATCAGTCTGTAAATTCTGGACCGATTAAAAAAAAAAAAAAAAAAAAAAAAGAAACAGCTTGCTTAATTAATGTAGGAGTCCAATTAAAAGAAGAAAATGGTTCGGAATGAAATCCTGAGAATGGCTGCACTATAAAATTTAAAAGGTAGCCCATCGAATAATAAACTCAAATAAAACAAGCACATGTTTACTTTCTTGGAAATTATGGCAGAATTAAATGTGTTGTTTGCTTTCTAAATTCAGACTTTTATTAGTAAGTTTTACAAAATATGACTTATAAAACAGACTGCCTCGTGAAAAGCATATACACATATTAAAAAGGAAAAAAATGAACAGTAATACATTCATGTTCATATATCTCTTAAAAATGTCTATACATTAACACTAGAAACACCATGGCCAAAGTCAATTGGTATTGATCTTAAATTAAATGTTTTAATTATTTCCTTAGAAATTTTCAAAAATGCTGAACAACAAATTCTACTTACAAAATGTGATTGATGATTTTTTTTCCCCCCAAAAACAAAAAAAAAATTTACATTTACTTATTAAGGCTGACACCTTTATCCAGGGCAACTTACAATATCTGAGATACAACTGTGTCAGCTGTTGGATTTGAACCCACAACCTCATGATGAAGTCCAAAACCTTAACCAATACGCCACTGCCTGCCTCTCTCATGTTGCTATTGCTATCAATATGATTGATGAGCACATTACTGGAAGGCAGCTCACTCTCAGCATTTTCAGAAACACAACAATGTATGCAAATGTGACAATAAAAGGTTAGCTTTATTTGTGAAGGACTGATGCAGCATAGTACTTAGTTGTTAATGATGTGCTTTTTAGGAGGGGAAAAAATATTTGAGAACAGCTATATTTAAATGCAGCCTAGTGCACAAATTGAATCACAAATGCACATATTGCATCAGATACATACAGTGCATCCGGAAAGTATTCACAGTGCATCACTTTTTCCACATTTTGTTATGTTACAGCCTTATTCCAAAATGGATTAAATTCATTTTTTTCCTCAGAATTCTACACACAACACCCCATAATGGCAACGTGAAAAAAGTTTACTTGAGGTTTTTGCAAATTTACTAAAAATAAAAAAACTGAGAAATCACATGTACATAAGTATTTACAGTCTTTGCTCAATACTTTGTCGATGCACCTTTGGCAGCAATTACAGCCTCAAGTCTTTTTGAATATGATGCCACAAGCTTGGCACACCTATCCTTGGCCAGTTTCGCCCATTCCTCTTTGCAACACCTCTCGAGCTCCATCAGGTTGTATGGGAAGCGTCAGTGCTCAGCCATTTTAAGATCTCTCCAGAGATGTTCAAACGGATTCAAGTCTGGGCTCTGGCTGGGCCACTCAAGGACATTCATAGAGTTGTCCTGAAGCCACTCCTTTGATTCCTTGGCTGTGTGCTTAGGGTCGTTGTCCTGCTGAAAGATGAACTGTCACCCCAGTCTGAGGTCAAGAGCGCTCTGGAGCAGGTTTTCATCCAGGATGTCTCTGTACATTGCTGCAGTCATCTTTCCCTTTATCCTGACTAGTCTCCCAGTCCCTGCCGCTGAAAAACATCCCCACAGCATGATGCTGCCACCACCATGCTTCACTGTAGGGATGGTATTGGCCTGGTGATGAGCGGTGCCTGGGTTCCTCCAAATGTGACGCCTGGCATTCACACCAAAGAGTTCAATCTTTGTCTCATCAGACCAGAGAATTTTCTTTCTCATGGTGTGAGAGTCCTTCAGGTGCCTTTTGGCAACCTCCAGGCGGGCTGCCATGTGCCTTTTACTAAGGAATGGCTGCTGTCTGGCCACTCTACCATACAGGCCTGACTGGTGGATTGCTGCGAGATGGTTGTCCTTCTGGAAGGTTCTCCTCTCTCCACAGAGGACATCTGGAGCTCTGACAGAGTGACCATTGGGTTCTTGGTCACCTCCCTGACTAAGGCCCTTCTCTCCCGATCGCTCAGTTTAGATGGCCGACAGGCTCTAGGAAGAGTCCTGGTGGTTTCGAACTTCTTCCACTTATGGATGATGGAGGCCACAGTGCTCATTGGGACCTTCAAAGCAGCAGAAATTTTTCTGTAACCTTCCCCAATCCTGTCTCGGAGGTCTACAGACAATTCCTTTAACTTCATGCTTGGTTTGTGCTCTGACATGAACTGTCAACTGTGGGACCTTATATAGACAGGTGGACTCCAATTAAGCTGCAGAAACATTTCAAGGATGATCAGGGGAAACAGGATGCACCTGACCTCAATTTTGAGCTTCATGGCAAAGGTTGTGAATACTTATGTACATGTGCTTTCTCAATTTTTTTATTTTTAATAAATTTGCAAAAATCTCAAGTATCTTTTTTCACGTTGTCATTATGGGGTGTTGTGTGTAGAATTCTGAGGAAAAAAATGAATTTAATCCATTTTGGAATAAGGCTGTAACATAACAAAATGTGGAAAAAGTGATGCGCTGTGAATACTTTCCGGATGCACTGTATGTGATGATATGACTACAGATGTGTACACGAACAAATAAAGTGGCTGTTTATTCTTGCATTTGCACTACATACAGTAGTATTATTGTGAAGATGCCAATAATCTATTGTGACTGCTGATCTAGACTGTTTTGTAATAAGTGTACATACCACTTGTCATTTACAAATACTTAAATATCTACACAAATACATGTATGGCTGTATTTTTAAAACCACTACAAAAAAAAAAATCAAAAAACATTTCTACTTTATTTGGCATTTTATGTACCCAATTCATTGAGATCTGTTTTGCATTTTATTAATAAATACTGACATTTTTCTACTCTGCAAAGTTTATTTTTTTTAATTTAAAACAAATGTTAACACTTAAAGTAAAAATACTGTAGCGGTGCTACATGATTAACATTGTTGTAAATGTATTTTGTGCTGAATGACGTCTTTTGTAGCGTTGTCCTGTTTACATGGTCTGTGTGTCTATGTAAATATAGGCCCCTGGAAACAATGGGGAAAGGGTAAGACTGTGGAACCGTGGTCCCTCATGATAATTTGTCCTGTCAATCCCATCATCTGCATCCGGGTCATTCACTATTTATACAGGAGAACAAAAAGAAAAAAAAAAAATCCTGTATTACTATAACGAGCCAGGAGAAAGCACTGATCCAGATCACTTACACCTTTTTCTGCTTGCCACTTAACGTCTGACAACTTCACCTTTGCAACACAAAACCACGGGATTCTAGACTACACCAACACATCGAGGATAAGCATGGTGAGACTGCTTCTTGTTGTTTGGGGAGCGTTTACAATCATTTCAATAGCTTCTTTCGTGTTAATTTTAATCTCCTCCTGTCTACAAGTTATGCGGACGAGAATTTTTCTCAGCATCTCCTTGCGATAATACACTTTCAGGGTGTGAATGATGCCCAAATCCAATGGCTGAAGCACTGCCATGCAATTGGCTGGGAGTAATTTAACGCAAGCATTATTTAAATGTGGAAGCATGTTGTGGGCAGCACAGTTATCAATCAGAAGCCGAATCATCCTTTTTTTCTTCTTTACATTGTGAGGTTTCTGAATTCTTTTTGGATCCCCCCACTCCCCACCTAATGGGAACGACACGCTGAAGTGCATCCCGAACCGCGATTGCCGCGTCTGTGGAAGATTGTTTGTCTGTTGCTGGGGCAGGGCAACAGCAGGCTCACAGTGCTGTAGTGAAGCGCCACAGAAGCAAATCATAAAAGATCAGGGTCACACTATAAGTCCCTGTTTTGCACCCCAAAACATAAGGCTTAGTCTCAATACTTTAGAAAAATCAGCTTTATTCAACTTGAAACAGGAACAGCAGGGTGATTTATTGTAGCGTGATCTGCCACTCTCCTATACACAGACACAGCAGTCAGGCAGGGTCATGGCCAGGTTAGCGGCCAAGTAATATGGTTCCCTGCATTTACAAAGTTCTTTGCATCACCCATCAATATCTTTTCTGTTTGCTTCGGTGAAGAGCCGCAGCAGAGCTGTGAGCCTGCTGTTTCTCTAGCAACAGATAAACAGTTTTCCACAGAGGAGGTGATTGCACTTCAGGACACTCTTCGGCATGTTGTCCAGTTGTGGGAGGTCCCAAGAGAGTTTAGAAACCTCACATTTTCTTAAATGAGTGCCGCATTAATAGGAATGTTTCTTGAACGAGCATCACTGAACCACATAAAAACTGCTTTTTTGACGTCTTCAATAGGTTTGCAACCCGACATTTTTCTTCTTTTTCTGCTCAGTCTTTGAAGAAAGTTGACAGTGTTGATGGCGAAATTCCAAATTCACTACCAACAATTGCTGCAATTGAGAGCTGCAAAAAATTTTCAGTTTTTTTTTCTATTATGAACTGTTATCGTTTTTTCGTGTCTGCCGTTTCTATAGGAGGTTGACAATGTTTTTCAAATGTTGACGAGCAATAAGCAAAAGGTATCACTGAAAACCACCGAAAACAAAAACAGCAAAAACATAGTACGAGGAAAGTTTGAAGAAAGAAAAAAAAATTAAAATGTTTGTTTGGGGATCGCTCTGTGGATGGTTCATTCAGGCATTTCAAGGTCTTTTGGGCACTTCGTTGTAATGAAAGTATCTGCTGAATGTATTTTGTAGTAATGAGATTTCTATAGACTCGTGTCATATGGGGAAACTGTCAAGACCATAAAAATACTTCGTTGTAATGAAAATTTCATTGTAAAGATATTTGTTGTAACAGAATTTTACCTGTATATATTATTTGGAGTTTGTTTAATTTCTTTTGTTTATTAATATATACTCACTTTATTATTTTACATATTATTTGTCTTTGGCTTATCTTTGATTGCGAAATGAGGAAGTTTATTTGGAAGAAGTACGGCTTGTCGGGTCTAATGTTCCTCAGCTTGGTAGTGTGGCTGCCGTTGCCTTTACAACATATGCAAAAAAATATGCGGTATTCAGGCTACCTAGAGTTTTTGGGGGTAGGGCAGTAGGGATGAGTTATCAGGATGCTGAGTTGATACATCATTATGGAGAACAAAATAATTCAAATGCCACTTTGTGTAGCTTTGATAATTTTAATATTGAAAAAAAAATGTGGTGGTTCTAGTGTTAAATAATTTTATCATTGTATAAAAAGGAATGTGTAAAACAACTTACGTCTTCCTTTTCCTGGAAGGATTGCTGCACACTGATGTTTAAGATCCAGCGCACATGCAGTATGCAAGACTGGATCCACAAAAATGTCTGCTTTGCTTTCTTTCAACATGTTAAGCACTTCCTGTGAAAAGTAAAATATAATAAAAATAGCTTAACTATATGGATTACTGAGCACATTACAGTATATAAGCAGACTTTTATTGTCCCTCAAAAAGTAAAGGTAAGTAAATATCAAGATATTGGGTACTTCCATTATAAGCCGGAGGCTTCCAACTGAAGTACTGTGAAGATCTTAAAATATCTGGAGTTATTTTAGCTGGAGAAAAAGTTAATGCACGTTACTGACTACCACCCACTAAATATAGAATAATTCATGTAACTGAAGAAAACACATACCTTCTTGCACTGTTCATTTTTAATCTTGAGTAAGTTTGCCTTCAAACATTCTTCAACTTGTCCAGTTTGCTCCTGAGCAGCAGCCTCCTCTGCACACAAACTAGATATCTGTTGGGAGAAAAACATTGTTTAGGACTTGATTTGATGAAGAAAAAAATGGGGGATGGAGTGGGGAGATTCTTTTAATAAATTTAAAACTTGCCACTATCCATCCATTATCCAACCCGCTATATCCTAACACAGGGTCACGGGGGTCTGCTGGAGCCAATCCCAGCCAACACAGGGCGCAAGGAAGGAAACAAACCCCGGGCAGGGCACCAGCCCACCGCAGGGCACACACATACACACACACTAGGGACAATTTAGAATCACCAATGCACCTAACCTGTATGTCTTTGGACTGTGGGAGGAAGCCCAAACAGACACAGGGAGAACATGCAAACTCCACAAAGGGAGGACCCGGGAAGCGAACCCGGGTCTCCTAACTGCGAGGCAGCAGCGCTACCCACTGCGCTACCGTGCCACCCAACTTGCAACTAAAGACTTGGAAATGTAGGGAGAAAAAATGAATTACAGATGTAGGCCAAGGTTTTGGAATGTAATTTTAGCAGTTAGAAAAGGCATAACCATAAGTGTCTCTTTCGACATCACTCCTATGTAACTCCTTGATATAAAAAGTACATATCAAATTGCAAGTACCAAGTTACTATCTGGTTATTTACAAAATAGCTGTGTGATTTCAATGTCTGTTGGAACAGTAAATTCTAGACCTACAGAAATGACTGCATGAACATATGTGCAAATCTTTATAACATTTGCTCCAACCCTTTCCAAATAATATTAGTATTATAGTGAATTTTGATTTAGTGTGAGGGATGGGTAGGCGATGTCATTTCTTGAGAATCTAGGAGTCAAAGTAAGCGTGGCCATTAGATGCTACCATATACAAACTAATGCTGATGTTGGTCTCAGGGCATTTGTATCTTTAAAAACCTGATTACTTTATGAAGCTACAGGGAAAACAAATATTAAAAAAATCCCCAAATACTTAAAACAATGTAACTAATATAGGACAATGTGAAAATGTACAATTGTGAAAATTTTTTATGTAATGAGACAATCTTGATTTTTTTTTTTACTCTGCATTATGATGCATACTACTGAAAATGCAGACAGACCTCTTCTTTTTCAGCACATACAGTGCATCCGAAAAGTATTCACAGCGCATCACTTTTTCCACATTTTGTTATGTTACAGCCTTATTCCAAAATGGATTAAATTCATTTTTTTCCTCAGAATTCTACACACAACACCCCATAATGACAACGTGAAAAAAGTTTACTTGAGGTTTTTGCAAATTTATTAAAAATAAAAAAATTGAGAAAGCACGTGTACATAAGTATTCACAGCCTTTTTCCATGAAGCTCAAAATTCAGCTCAGGTGCATCTTGTTTCCCCTGATCATCCTTGAGATGTTTCTGCAGCTTAACTGGAGTCCACCTGAGGTAAATTCAGTTGATTGAACATGATTTGGAAAGGCACACACCTGTCTATATAAGGTCCCACAGTTGACAGTTCATGTCAGAGCACAAACCAAGCATGAAGTCAAAGGAATTGTCTGTAGATCTCCAAGACAGGATTGTCTCGAGGCACAAATCTGGGGAAAGTTACAGAAAAATTTCTGCTGCTTTGAAGGTCCCAATGAGCACAGTGGCCTCCATCATCCATAAGTGGAAGAAGTTCGAAACCAGCAGGACTCTTCCTAGAGCTGGCCAGCCATCTAAACTGAGCGATCGGGGGAGAAGGGCCTTAGTCAGGGAGGTGACCAAGTACCCGATGGTCACTCTGTCAGAGCTCCTCTGTGAAGAGAGGAGAACCTTCCAGAAGGACAACCATCTCTGCAGCAATCAGGCCTGTATGGTAGAGTGGCCAGACGGAAGCCACTCCTTAGTAAAAGGCACATGGCAGCCCGCCTGGAGTTTGCCAAAAGGCACCTGAAGGACTCTCAGACCATGAGAAAGAAAATCCCTGGTCTGATGAGACAAAGATTGAACTCTTTGGTGTGAATGCCAGGCGTCACATTTGGAGGAAACCAGGCACCGCTCATCACCAGGCCAATACCATCCCTACAGTGAAGCATGGTGGTGGCAGCATTATGCTGTGGGGAAGTTTTTCAGCAGCAGGGACTGAGAGACTAGTCAGGATAAAGGGAAAGATGACTGCAGCAATGTACAGAGACATCCTGGATGAAAACCTGCTCCAGAGCGCTCTTGACCTCAGACTGGGGCGATGGTTCATCTTTCAGCAGGACAACGACCCTAAGCACACAGCCAAGATATCAAAGGAGTGGCTTCAGGACAACTCTGTGAATGTCCTTGAGTGGCCCAGCCAGAGCCCAGACTTGAATCCGATTGAACATCTCTGGAGAGATCTTAAAATGGCTGTGCACCGACGCTTCCCATCCAACCTGATGGAGCTTGAGAGGTGCTGCAAAGAGGAATGGGAGAAACTGGCCAAGGATAGGTGTGCCACGCTTGTGGCTTCATATTCAAAAAGACTTGAGGCTGTAATTGCTGCCAAAGGTGCATCGACAAAGTATTGAGCAAAGGCTGTGAATACTTATGTACATGACATTTCTCAGTTTTTTTATTTTTAATAAATTTGCAAAAACCTCAAGTAAACTTTTTCACGTTGTCATTATGGGGTGTTGTGTGTAGAATTCTGAGGAAAAAAATGAATTTAATCCATTTTGGAATAAGGCTGTAACATAACAAAATGTGGAAAAAGTGATGCGCTGTGAATACTTTCCGGATGCACTGTACAACTTCAGCATGACACTGCCAGATCAAAACAGTAGTATGGCGAATTGTTCGCATACTAAAGTGATTAGAGCTGCAGGTGGAAGGCCCTTTTTACTTTATGTTGCCAGGCAGAGTTGTACTGTGGTGCAGCAGTCTATTAACCAGCGAAGCACTTTGAAGAAGATGTCTGTTGTTACAGTCCTACCGTTGTCCAGTCTGATAGCGGTCACAGGACATTTTATCTTCGATTGCTGGTACAACAAATAGTTTTGAGCAGAATCAATCACAGTACCAACTGTTGTCATCACAGCTTTTGTAAAAAGAATGGAGATAAATGGCATCAACTCACTGAGAGAATAAAACTGAATAATAAAAAAAATATAGCATTAACTTTTACAATTAGCCAAAATTTACATCGGGTGTTACAGAATTAAATGAAATGTAAATATGACATGGAACACACATGAAATGCATGTATTCCAAATAACGATATACTGTATTATTTGCTCTATACAACTCCAGGCACATCACACGCAGATAAGGAGCCTTGGCTTGAGCTGGGAGAACTTTTTGCCCGATTTGAGCTCTGTCAAGGGGAGTGTGACAGCAGGCTGCTTGTGCTGATCAACACATTTACAAAACAAAAAACGCTGATGGATAGGTGCGAAGGAATTTAAGGTGGGCTGGGATTACAAGTTTTTTCGCAGGCTTCAGAGATTCTAGTGTTAATGGCACAGAAAAGATCAATTTATATTTTAGGTGTCATTTATGCAGGAGCCCCAAAGGGTTTACAGACTTCTTCTCAAAACTCTACCTCAATTGAAAGTTATGCCCATAAGGTTTAAACTATTTATGTACTTGAAATTATGGTACTGTCATGTCAACCTACCATTCTAATAGTCAAAGCTGTTCCAGAGCAGAATCACATGAGTACTACTTGAATGATTATAATAGCTAAACTTGATGATTAAATTAAAAACTGTTTAATTTTGATTTTAACGAAAGTACAACAGGTATTTCATATTTTGCTCAGTGAAAACACTAATTATTTCTAATTATCATCTACGACTTAGACTTATAGATCACCAGGTAAACAGCCACATCTTTCAAAATTACTAAGACAAAAACACCTCAAGATGCAGAGACACAGATTTCTTAAACTCCATTTAAACTGTTTTAAGGTGGGAACAGTTGGACTCCACAGGCTATGCTCTCGCTGAGTATTAAACTCTTTACATTCCTTAAGCCACAAGAGAGGAAAAAAAGTTTTAAGTTGTGCTTGGTACTGATCATATGAAAACCTATACTGTCTGCAATATTTCCCAGTGCAAGAAAATTATTAATGTACGTGTTTTTAAAATCTTTTAAAACCTAATTTTGTTTTTAGCAAGCTTTTTTGTAACTCTGACTTACTACAGTGACCATCTGGCTCAAAAGTACTCAGATAATATATCCATTTCTAAAGCCACTTCAGCAGATGGAACTAAAATTTGAATTGCTTCACAACTTTATTTTCCCTTATACACAGAATACCTAGTTTCAGTTTGTATATTAGAAAAAAAATATTCAAAAATATTCATGTTAAATTAAATTCAGGTTTACCTCATCAGAACAATGCAGCTGAAGCTGGGGGTCTAGCCTATAGTCAAGTGCAGATTCCTGAAGAATTACTCGGATCTGGTCTTCACAATCTGGAGAAAGACGCTAGAAGAGATGATTAAATTTAAATGTATGAGATGCAACACAAAACATTTATATCACTTTTAAAACTATACCTACCTGATCTGCATATTTAAGTTTTAGACAAGAAATGACTTGTCCCTCAAGCTCACTGTCATCTTTGGCTTTGATGAGAATGCTCTCACAAAACTTTGGAATATCTGCCTTACAGGCTTTTCGAAGCACTGGATTTAGGCGATAATCTGAAGAAGTAAAAGGTAAACATTTACAAATGAATCACAAAAGGAAAAAAATAAGGTAAAAGTTAATTGTTAAAGGAAAGTTTTCAGATTCACACTTGACAGTCACTAGTTTTTATCTTTAAATTGTCTTTTTTCTTTCTTTTCATTACACACAGAGTATTATATTTCAAGCGTTTATTTCTTTTCATTTTGCTGATTATGACTTATGGCTAATGAAAACTCAAAATTCAGTACCTCAGAAAATTAGGATAGTGTGAAAAAGTTCAATATTGTAGACTCATAGTGTCACACTCCACTCAACTAATTAACCCAAAACCCCTGCAAAGGTGTCCTGAGTCTTTAAATGATCTCTCAGTCTGGTTCAGTAGGCCACACGATCATGGGGAAGACTACTGACTTGACAATTGTCCAGAAGACAGTCATTGACACCCTCTACAAGGAGGGTAAGCCACAAAAGGTCATTGCTAAAGAAGCTAGCTGTTCACAGAGTGCTATAACCAAGCATATTAATGGAAAGTTGAGTGGAAGGACAAAATGTGGCAGAGAAAGGTGCACAAGCAACAGGGATAATCACTGCCTTGAGAGGATTGTGAAGCACAGCCCATTCAAGAATTTGGGAGAGATTCACAAAAAGTGGACTGCAGCTGGAGTCAGTGCTTCAAGAGCCACCACACACAGACATATCAGGGATGTGGACTACAATTGTCGCATTCCTTGTGTCAAGCCACTCTTGAACCAGAGACAACATCAGAAGCGTCTTACCTGGGCTAAGGAGAAAACAGACTGGACTGTTGCTCAGAGGTGCAAAGTCCTCTTTTCAGATGAAAGTAAGTTTTGCATTTCATTTGGAAATCAGGGTCCCAGAGTCTGGAGGAAGAGTGGAGAGGCATAGAATCCAAGTTGCTTGAGGTCCAGTGTGAAGTTTCCACAGTCAGTGATGATTTGGGAAGGAATGTCATCTGCTGGTGTTGGTCCACTGTGTTTTATCAAGTCCAAAGTACTTCATGCTTCCCTCTGCTGACAAGCTGCCAAAAGTACCAATACCAGGTTTAATGACCACGGTATCACTGTGCTTGATTGGCCAGCAAACTTGCCTGACCTGTATCGCAAGAGGAAGATGAGACACCAGACTCAACAATGCAGACGAGCTGAAGGCCGACATTAAAGCATCCTGGGCTTCCAGAAGTATTGAGTGCATAAATGGACAATTTTCAGTAGGCCAACATTTCATTTAAAAATCATTTATTTTATTGGTCTTATGTAATATATTCTAATTTTCTGAGATACTGAATTTTCAGTTTTCATTACCTGTAACCCATAATCAGCAAAATGAAAAGAAAAAAATCTCTATTATAATAAAAAAAATCTTGGGAGACGAGACCTTTAATCCTGTGACGAGGCGTGATCTTTTGAAGAGACTTTTTGGAATGAAGTTCCGCAAGACAGAGACTTTTAACATGAGATTCTTTCAAGTCACGTCATGCTTCCAACCTTTGGAAGCAAGTCCCGCAAGACGGTGACTTAAGCCATTAAATTCTTTCAAGTCACACCCTATTTACAACTATTTTAAAACAAGACCACGGTCCTCTCACCTCTCAGTCTTGTGAATGAGAAGAAATGAGTACACGGGCAATCCTAGCACCTAGAAACGAGGAAGACAAACGAATTTACACTAAAAATGTTGATTGGTAACATGTCAAAATGGTTAAACGTGTATCAATAGACTATCCTGAAACAGTTGGTGCTGATCATGTGGAAGATGAAAACAACAACTTACAATATTACGAAGAATATCTACAACCGTTAACACCATCCGGTCTTCTGCCACAGGAATTATTGTAGAAAGAAGGATGTATTCAAGAAAGGTAATGTAGTACATCTTCCACAGATAACATTAGACAACAAAGGAGATCTTGATATGCCATTCGTATTAAAATGTTAACAGTTTCCCATTAGAATAGCTTTTGCAAAGACAATTAACATAATTCTCAGAGCCAAACATTCGAAAAAGTAGTTTTATTTAATAGAGAAAGAAACGAAATGCAGTTACGGGTAGTTAGTTATACGTCACGTGGATGCAAATGTAACACTTCACATGAAAATTAAAATCTGTTTAAATTGTACATTCACATCCCATACGTGAGTGGCAGAACTACAAAGAAGCTGGCCAGGGGGTTGCCGAGCGAAGTGAGCGGGAGCAAAGCCCCCTAGTGCTCGAAATATATCACTCTCTGTATACTGAATCTATATAGGAGTTTCATTTTTTTAATTGAATTACTGAAATAAATTCACTTTTCAATGATATTCTAATTTATTGAGATGCACCTGTATAGTAACTTATCTTATCATGAATATATACTAAATGTATTCACAGACATGTCATACCCTGTAATGGAGAAATACTGTATGAGAAAAAAAATAAACATTGTTATATCACTGCCACTTCAACTTGTGATCACCAAGAATAGAACCTCACCAAATTTGGTGAGACAAAAAACATTTCCAGGTTTGCGGCATTTGCTGATATGAAATGTTTGCAATGGCATATATGGAAGAAACAATAGCTGGTCAATAACACTTACTGAGGAGTAATGTATAAAACATCCTGCCTTGTCTCAGAAACCAAGAAAGAAAAACTGGAATCCTTACATGACAATTAATGTTGTATGGAGTCTATTCTTGGCTTACCTGGGACCCCTGGTCAGGTCAGTGCAAGACCAAACACACTTTGCCTGCCAGGATCACACTATAGTAAAAGATGCCACCTTATATACAGCATACTACTACTACTTGGACAACAGAAGGTGGTGTGAGAATCATTTTATGATGTCTCCAGTGTGTTTTAAACCATACAGCCTGTGCTGTTAGTGGAAAAGATACATTTGATGCAGAAAGATGTACAGTACTGTGGAATTCTGACTAGAACATAAGAAATTTGACAAACGAAAACAGACCATTAAGGTCTGTCAAGACAGTTTGTTTAGATAATAGCTAGGCTGTCCAAACATCTCATCCAGATTTTTTAAGGTTGTCAAGGTTTCTGCTTTAACTACATGTCTCTGTAGTTTGTTCCAGAGTCCCAAAACTCTTTGCATAAAGAAGTGCTTCCTGGCTGCAGTTTGAAATGCACTTCTTAATTTACACTGATGTCCTGGAGGATGTGATTCATGCTTAAGATGAAAGAATACTGCTGGATCCCCACGCAGTCTACTCTGCCAGAGAATAAACAGTTTTAATTCTCTTAAGTCCTGGGGCCTCATGTATAAACAGTGCGTACGCAGAGAAATGTTGCGTAAGAACGTTTCCATGTTCAAATTGCGATGTATAAAACCTAAACTTGGCGTAAAGCCACGCACATTCCCACGGTAGCTCATACCCTGTCGTACGCAAGTTCTCTGCTTGGTTTTGCAGACTGGTGGCACCCAGCGTCAAAGCAGTGCTACTGTTCCTGTGTGATTACCCTTTCTTTTTTAGATCCACATCCTTGACACGGCTTTATAAATACACTGAAATTAACCGCATATTGTTTATAAGTTTAATGCATCTGATTGTAATTAACCTGTAACAATATAATGGTCCACAGAATGGTCAAACTATTCTAAATACCATAACTGCTTTAGCGTTGTTACTCTCACTGCACCTTCTTCTGTAAGCTGCTCCCGTTAGGGGTTGCCACAGCGGATCATCTTTTTCCATATTACTCTCACTGCACCACTCGGAGTATTTATATTTATATCACTGTGTGATATATCGGAGTGTGAATCACAGATCTACAGCGATTGGTAAGAGAATTATCAGTATACAGCATCAAGCACTCACTGCCTCAGACATTCGCTATTTGAACTGCTCTTATCCGAGCAACGCTTCACAGCCTTTCCTGTTCAGATCTCGCGGTTCAAAAACAGTTTCATCCCAAGAACTATACACACACTCAATCAGTCCATCAAGTGCTCCTTGTAGAACTGTTTGTACTTGCAAGTTACCGTGAGGTAATTGTACTTATGATGCAGTTATAATATTGCACAACCTGAGCCACTTTATAAAGCGCGTATTTACATATGATGACGATATCATTTTTAAGATGAAATGCAGCAAAATATGTTTATTACATTATATAGATAAAACTTTAACTACACAGTGCCGCAGCGCTAGCGATCTTGAGCTTCATTCACGGTTTGTTCCTGCCTTGCGCTGTATTCATGCTGTGGCTGGCGCGACACTGGAAGGATAGATGGATAGAATAATTAAACATTACGAAGATATTTCAGCGTTCCTTAAAAGTTTTGAAGAATCGGCGTTCTAAGCTTACAGATGGCTTATCATCTATTACAGAGCTGAATGTGTGGCGATTGGGAATTTGGAGAAAGAAAAGTAAGGACAGGAATTGGGGGTTAGTACGTTTGAAAAAGACAGTACTTCTGTAATAAAGCATTTCATCAAAGGCTGCGCATGGCGCAGCAAGCATCTTGCATAAGACATGAACAATCACTGTGCCACTGTGTTCCCATGTTTAATAACATGCTTTAACTCATATCATCATGAAAATCATCATGTATACTTCTCAGTATTTTAATTATTCAGAGAGCTGTAATATTACGAATGTAATGGATTCTGTGTCCTTTCGGAGGAAGAGCACGTAGTGATTCAGGCACATAGAGCACATATAAGATCAAATACACAACAAAGCATTTAACGTGCTACTTTAGTTACGATGGGATTTGAGAAACTAGTAAATTAAACGATTTTAAGATGAAGTTTATGATGTTCTACTTTAATGACAAAATAAGCTACGTGATTAAAGTGGAAATTTCAAGATTAAAGTTGACATTTCATGCTTTTTTCACACTGTGTACTTTTTTTTTTTTCACTGTACCCTAATAAGCTTTCATATGACACTCAGACAGTGGGCTACGAGTCGCCTTTTCACGCCGACTTTGATATCTGACAACTTCTTTTTTTATTTCGGGCACTGTGCGACTTTGTGAACTTTAGCTTTCGAGTTTGTCTGACACGCTATGTCACTCGATCAGCTTCCTTTTGTTGCTTATATAACTGTTTAAACCAACAAATAGTACGTTTTTCTTTTCCTCCGTTTGGTATTCGCTAAAATTCTTCTATTTTTCCTCATACTTTTGCCATTGCCTTTTCACAGAACGCTGAGCTTAAGGGCTATTTATATTGCTTTGCATATTCAAAGAGGCATAATTCTGGGAGGAGTTGGGGCGGGACAGCAGGCGCGTGCACGAGTGTTACTTTTCACGCTGATCGGGATTTATGTAGTGGAAGAACGAAGAAGTTTGCGTACGCACAGATTCCTGCATCTGGATTTTTCTGTGCATAAGCGCATTTCGGCTTTTGTGCTTACGTCATGTTATAGTGCGAATTCTACGCATGGCGTTATGCATGAGGCCCCTGGAATGCACCTGGTTGTTCTCCTTCGCTTCTGAACAGTTTCCAGTGATACTAAGTCTTTCTTGAAGCGAGATGATCAGAACTGCACACAAAACTCCAAATGAGGTCTTATGTGTGCATCATATAGCTTGAGCATAACGTCCTTTGACTTAAATTTGACAGTTTTTATGATACAACTTCAATCGCTTCTGGGCACTGTGTAGTTGATTAAAATGTTGATTCAACATATACCCCTAAATCCTTTTCAGAGGTTGCTTCCTGTATGATAGTATTTCCCCCATCTTGTATTTATAATTGATTTTCCTTTTGCCCAGATGTAGCACTTTTCTACATTAAACTGCATTCTCCAGATGTTCACCCAGTTCTGAAGGTTGTCCAGGTCATTTTGAACTCTTTTTGCTACCTCCTCAGTGTCTGCTCTTCCTCCAATTTTAGTGTCATCTGCAAATTTAACTATACCAGAATCAACATCTTTAATATAAATCAGAAAAAGTAATGGTCCATGTGGAGTATTCTCCTCAAGATGCAGTTTTGCAGGTTACCTCTGATGAGTATACTTTCTAGTTTCAGAATGAATCTTTGGTGTAGGAATGTATCAAATGATTTTTGAAAGTCAATGTGAATTATGCTGTATGCTTTGTTTTTGTCAACTATTCCGGTTGCTTCTTTCAAACAAACAAACAAAAAAACCTTAAGGACTGGTTTAACAGGATCTTCCTCTCAAAAATGCATGCTGGCTGCTATTTAGAATATTATTTTCATTTAAGTATTTTTCTAATTTATTTCTTATTATATATTCCATACTTTTGCAAGGCACAGAAGTAAGATTAATTGTTCTGTCATTACTAGGATCCATTTTGTCTCCCTTCTTGAAGACTACTCGATTGGCAGACCATAGTTTGTTACTGTTAGGGGACGATGCACTTCGTTGTCACGACTTCTTTGGTAGTACAGGGGTAAGAACTGCTGACTCATAATCAACAGGTCACTGGTCTGTTTTGAGTAGTGAGTAGTGCTGGACGGTATACCGGTTCATACCGAACACCGTTTTTAATTTTTTTTATGATATGGATTTTTCTTATACCGCAACACCGGTTTAAATTGCCTAAACGACGTTCGGAACGTGGCGCAGCGGGAAACTGTTCAAGTGGGGACCTTTTTCACTGCTACACCGCTAAACACAGATTTGTTGCACTAGGGCTCTTTTTCACTGCTACACCACCAAATAGTGGGCGGTAGCATAGGTATGCCGCGCGGTGAAAATGGACAGAGAGCATTCCGAAACTGAACTAAAAGTAAAGTTGAACATGATGAACAGAAGAACTTTTGCCGAAAAAAAAGGAGTCATGTCCGTCGCCTGGAGATACTTTAGTTTTAAAAGGTCAGATGTGTAAATACTGTTTCTATACTACCGGATAATACTGCAAGCCAAGTTGTACTTGTTTTTATACTTGCTAGTGTATGTTTTGCTTGTATTCATCCTACGATGTGCTGGTGACTCGTTCAGAGATGGGTGCAACTCTGAATGGATGGCATAATTAAACATGTATAACGAAGATATTTTTAAAGTTCTGAACACTCCGTCGGCTAAGTTAATAACTAGTTTTAATTTCACAAAGACGTTTATCATGTGGTGATTGGTAATGTGGAGAAAGAAAAAGGAAAGATAGGAACTGGGGTTTTGGTAGAGAGCAGGAATATCATGAAGTGAATGGATTCTGTGCGGTGATTGCTGCAGGCGCCTGCTCTTAGTGCGGAGGAAGTCAGTTTAAGAAGCGTAGTGATTAACGACTGGGTCGGGGAACACTTAACACAAAGTATTTGATGTGCTGCATTATCTTGTGACGGGGTTTGAGAAAATCTAGTAAATTAAACATTGATTTTAGGATGAAGTTTAGTTTACAACATTCTACTTTAATTATAAAATAAACTATGAGAATAAAGTGGAAATGTCGACTTTAATCTTGACATAGTCAATATGTCGAATTTATTCTTGACATATACTTTGTTTTTTTCTTCACAGTGGCCCTAATGCGCTTCCATAGGGCTATACCACAAACAGCATTATAAATGCAAGTTGCAGTTTTTATTATTTATGTATATAGCTTAACTTGAAGCAAGGTCCATATTCATGCAGTTTGCCTAAATGATGGTACAGTTGGTAAGATGTAATTACCAAGTTGCACTTGTTTTATTTTATTTTAATTTGGTGAATACCATGTAATGCACCTGGGCTTGAAGCCTTGAAGTAATAGTGCAACTATCAGTAATACTATTATGTATTTTATTGTTATTATTTATTAGTTTAAATATTATGCAGTTTAATGATGGTAAAATTGTTTAAAAAGTCACTTTAACGTGTCAGTGGACAGAGGTTGTTAACATTAACAGAAAGTGTAGTTGGTTTACAAAAAATATTTACTATTTACTCCTTTTCTAAGACGTGTTCAGTGCAATCCAACTTTTGACAAACACCTCTGGATATTTTACTAAGTCTAAATGCCTCTTTGGATGGTTGAAAATATGTTGTCAAAATCATAGTTTAAGTTTTTGCAAAATTTGTTCAATTAAAGGTTCTATATTTTGACTGCATCTGTCATGCAATGCGATTCCTTCTCTTTAGTGCCACCCCCTTGAAAACTATCACTTTATGGGGCCATGCAAACCTGGATTAATACTTGTGTGCACATTAAAATGTCTTTTTGTAAGATGTACAATTCTCATAACAGTCTAATAGGTTATTCTTAGCCAGTCTACTGCAGTAATTGCAGTGGAAAATGTGGTTAACATCCACTCATGCATGGGGAAAAAAATACCGTCTAATACCGTGAAACCGGCAGAATTTAGAAAAATACTGTGATATAGAATTTTGGTCATACCGCCCCCACCTCTAGAAGTGAACTGCTCTTATTGTTACTAATATACAATAAAAACATACATTCGATTTGAGTCTGTAACAGCCAGTGTAAACGTATGGTACTTGTACAGTTTAGCTTTTTTTTTTTTTTTGTTCTCTCAGTTGTGTTCATGCTCCCCTTGATCTGACACAGCTGTTTTCAAATAAAGACGTGCTATAACAGAAGTGAACTCAGATGAGGATGAGGGTTCTACATCGGAGAACGAGAACAGAAGCCCACCCCGCAAGAAACGTCCACTCACATATAAGAACAACGCAGCTGCACCACGCGTAAAGGCGAAAGATGGCACCGTTTGGATGCAGCAAGAGGATCGGTGTCATCCTGCCAGTCAGTCAGCCCCACACCTGTCCTTCAAAGAAAAAGCAGAGCTTACAGAGCTCGCCAAGGTATTGTGCAAAGTCCAGTTTGTGATTATGTTTTGAGATGGTCTTTATATAAAAACATTTATATGCTACTTTTATAAAAGCTAGATCAAAATGTTTTTACATTGATTTACTTACGTATCTTCCTATAGCGTAAAGTCACAAGTAAACTGTAGAGCTTCCTGTGTTTGATCGACATGGGCATGCTCATAAAGTACATGTGTACTGAAACAACTTTAACTGCAGTCTACTTGTGATTTTACAATGTAGGAAGATAAGTAAATAAATCAAGGTAAATAATATTCGATCTGGCTTTTATATAAGTAACATATAAATGCCTTGTTACGTGGTAAGGCTTGAACCCGTGACCTCTTGATTATGAGTTCTTACAAGTGTACTAAAAAAAGAAGTCATAACAACAAAGTACACTAGCCTGATTTAATTTTCTTTGGTTATAGTCTTGAAAAAAACATACTTGTTTTGTTATACTTGTACCTTTTGTGAAAATGCTTATTTGTTATTTGGACTTCAGTCTTCACACATTATACACTTCATGTCAAAATTTAGTCGCTAGTACTAAAACATGAAAAAAAAAGCTTGTCTTTTTGGTATGTCTTCAACATTTCGATCATGCTACACTTACATTGATCTTTGTAGACACTGAACACAGCTGAAATGCATGTGTTCCGAATAACGATATATTATTTACCCTATGAAACTCCTGGTACCTCACTCCCAGATAAACAAGGCTTCAGCTGGGACAGCTTTGTGCCATTTCTGCGGCGGTGGGGGGTGGATGGCATAGTAGGCTGCTTGTGCTCATCAACACATTTACAACACAAAAGACGCTGATGGAGAGGTGTGAACGGATTTAAGGTGGGCCAGGTTTACGAGTTTGTTCGTAGGCGTTGGTAATTCTAGTGTTAATTGGAAATTAATTGGATTAATTTTTTACTAGTGTTGTTTTACGAGTGTGCAATTGCTTCTTTCTTGGTATGAAGTTATTTAACCTGTATCCAGCCCTGTAAGGAGGTCCTCCAACTTGCTGGAAAAACTCAGGGGTTGGTGGGAGGATTGGCATGTCAGCCACTGTAAAAAAACTAACACTGTTCCAGTGTGGTGCTGAGGTGTCACCCATTGCACAGCTGCACTCAGGTGGGTGGTTCATCATGTGGTGGGTGCGGCAATGCATGGTATTCAGCGCATGCTCCCAACCACCACCACCTCCTCACATTAACTGCAGAGATGGACTGGTCATTGTTACTAATGGAACAATCCCTGCCACTCACACACTATATGCTGCCCTATCAAGCCACAAGCTGTAAAGGAAGAGCACTTTAGTGAGCAAGAGAGAGAAAGAAGCGACATGAGTGGTCAATGCTGCATCCTCTGTGCACCTGTTCAACCTCATGATCGCAATAACTCTCTGGCACACTGAACAAATACAAAAGATTAAAATGCACATGAGGAAAGTTATTAATGAAATAAAGTGATTTATACGCAAGGGACTGCATCGAGGTCAGTTCAATGAAATTAGCTCAGAATGCTTTATTGCAATTCATCAGGAAAATAATATAATCTCAATTATAAATCTTATAATCCCAAATTTTTAGGAACCTGCTGAATTAAGCATTTTATTGTTTCTAGTAGACTGCATTTTCATAGCACATTGATGTGCTTGCTGCTCGATTTTAAGTCCGAATTTATTCTGACAAAGGCAATTGTGTTTTACATACCCCAGATTAGTCTATTTTATTTGGAATGGAGCAAACCAAATAAACTGATGTTACCATTCCACACAGGCTGCGTTCGCTTGCTATGGGGCAGACAGCAAATACAGTACGAGTTTTCCACTTCTGCATATTATGTTGTGACAAATCCACCCCGACAAGCTGCAACAGGCCGATCGGTACCGCTCACCTTCCTAATAGGAAGGCAGCTGATACACAGGATAGGCCAATCTGAAATGCTCAGTTCAAACAGATGAATGAAATATATAGAGCGGTTAGGAGCATGCACTGATACAGTGCACTGCCGCACCCACCACACGACAAACCAACTCAGGATCCAGATTAGGACCAGAGTGCAGCCATGCAATGGGTGATACCTCAGCACCACACTAGTTCAGACGGAATGGAACAGTGTGAGGTTTTTTATGGTGGCTGGAGTGCCAATTCTGCCACCAACCCCCAAGTTTTTCCCTGCAGGTTGGAGGGATGGATGCAGATTAACGTCATACCCAGGATGGAGCAATTGCAGGTGAAGGGACTGCTCAAGGGCCCAACAGAGCAGAGTCCCTTTTGGCATTTACAGGATTTGAACCAGCAACCTTCCGATTGCCAGTGCAGATCCCTAGCCTCAGAGCCACCACTCCGCCTAAAAGAAATATATACAGTATATAAAAAACAGCTATAAGGCAACATCCAAAAACAAATGTGAAATATATTATACAAAAAAGAAAGTCAAGACGACAAGAAAATGAAAAACAGCCACAATCTCTTTCCTGCCAGCCACTAACCCAAAATAACCTCTACAGTTAGGTCCATAAATATTTGGACAGAGACAACTTTTTTCTAATTTTGGTTCTGTACATTACCACAATGAATTTTAAATGAAACAACTCAGATGCAGTTGAAGTGCAGACTTTCAGCTTTAATTCAGTGGGGTGAACAAAACGATTGCATAAAAATGTGAGGCAACTAAAGCATTTTTTTAACACAATCCCTTCATTTCAGGGGCTCAAAAGTAATAGGACAATTGACTCAAAGGCTATTTCATGGGCAGGTGTGGGCAAGTCCGTCGTTATGTCATTATCAATTAAGCAGATAAAAAGCCTGGAGTTGATTTGAGGTGTGGTGCTTGCATGTGGAAGACTTTGTTGTGAACAGACAACATGCGGTCAAAGGAGCTCTCCATGCAGGTGAAAGAAGCCATCCTTAAGCTGCGAAAACAGAAAAAACCCATCCGAGAAATTGCTACAACATTACGAGTGGCAAAATCTACAGTTGGTACATCCTGAGAAAGAAACCAAGCACTGGTGAACTCAGCAACGCAAAAAGACCTGGACGTCCATGGAAGACAACAGTGGTGGATGATTGCAGAATCATTTCCATGGTGAAGAGAAACCCCTGCACAACAGCCAACCAAGTGAACAACACTCTCCAGGGGATAGGCGTATCGATATCCAAGTCTACCATAAAGAGAAGACTGCATGAAAGTAAATACAGATGGTGCACTGCAAGGTGCAAGCCACTCGTAAGCCTCAAGAACAGAAAGGCTAGATTGGACTTTGCTAAAGAACATCTACAAAAGCCAGCACAGTTCTGGAAAAACACTCTTTGGACAGATGAAACCAAGATCAACCTCTACCAGAATGATGGCAAGAAAAAAGTATGGAGAAGGCGTGGAACAGCTCATTATCCAAAACATACCACATCATCTGTAAAACACAGTGGAGGCAGTGTGATGGCTTGGGTGTGCATGGCTGCCAGTGGCACTGGGACACTAATGTTTATTGATGATGTGACACAGGACAGAAGCAACCGAATGAATTCTGAGGTGTTCAGAGACATACTGTCTGCTCAAATCCAGCTAAATGCAGTCAAATTGATTGGGCGGAGTTTCATGATACAGATGGACAATGACCCAAAACATACAGCCAAAGCAACCCAGGAGTTTATTAAAGCAAAGAAGTGGAAGATTCTTGAATGGCCAAGTCAGTCACCTGATCTTAACCCAATTGAGCATGCATTTCACTTGTTGAAGACTAAACTTCAGACAGAAAGACCCACAAACAAACAGCAACTGAAAGCCGCTGCAGTAAAGGCCTGGCAGAGCATTAAAAAGGAGGAAACCCAGCATCTGGTGATGTCCATGAGTTCAAGACTTCAGGCTGTCATTTCCAGCAAAGGGTTTTCAACCAAGTATTAGAAATGAACATTTTATTTCCAGTTATTTAATTTGTCCAATTACTTTTGAGCCCCTGAAATGAAGGGATTGTGTTAAAAAAAAATGCTTCAGTTGTCTCACATTTTTATGCAATCATTTTGTTCACCCCACTGAATTAAAGCTGAAAGTCTGCACTTCAACTGCATCTGAGTTGTTTCATTTAAAATTCATTGTGGTAATGTACAGAACCAAAATTAGAAAAAAGTTGTCTCTGTCCAAATATTTATGGACCTAACTGTATATGTACAAATAAAAAACACATACAATGGAAAAGTCACACTCCCTGTCCCCTTCTGAAATTCACTCAAGTCCAAAATTCCAGCCAATTATTAACAGCAGGTGAATAAAGTGCAGAATGCTGGCCAACACAAAATTGTTGAAGTCTTAACTGAAAAATATTTTATAGTTAGTCTCTGTGTGCTCACCCGAATCCGCTAATAATAACTGAATGCAACTTTCGCACTCCAGGTGTGAATAACTGACCTCCTTCTAACAGACCGTTCTTTTTGGAACTGCAGAAAATTTTCCGATGATCCGGGCAGATGCTGATCTGTTTAGTTAGATCTTTTCCATATTACATCTCCTCGATAGTTGTCCACCCTCCTTTTTGAAAAATGGCATGCTTTATGTAAATGCCACCAGAAAAAAACAAACTAGATGTCCCACCTTCTGCAGCACCGCTGTCAATCACAGTCTGTATGGGCTATCCGAATGCCCACACGAGCAAACCAGACAGTACAAAACACATAACATCTTTTTATGTGGTAGCACTACGATGTGATCATAGCTCTTAAATCAATTTTATAAAATGTAATGGCACATCAGCTTCATGTGCAGTTCTGCCCTACCCATAAAAACCACAGACAGGCTAATACAGCTTAAGCGAACATAAAAATAATTTTATGGAACAGCATATATTATTTGCATATATTTCCACTTCAAAGGTTAGCAAACATTTCCAGTTTTAAAAAAAAAAAAAAAAAAAAAAAAAAAACACTCCATGGGGGAAGCAAACTGTGTCAACATTTATTATTAAAAAAGCAAAACAGCGGGGCGGCACGGTAGCGCAGTGGGTAGCGCTGCTGCCTCGCAGTTGGGAGACCTGGGGACCCGGGTTCGCTTCCCGGGTCCTCCCTACGTGGAGTTTGCATGTTCTCCCCGTGTCTGCGTGGGTTTCCTCCGGGTACTCCAGTTTCCTCCCACAGTCCAAAGACATGCAGGTTAGGTGGATTGGCGATTCTAAATTGGCCCTAGTGTGTGCTTGGTGTATGGGTGTGTTTGTGTGTGTGTCCTGCGGTGGGTTCGCACCCTGCCCAGGATTGGTTCCTGCCTTGTGCCCTGTGTTGGCTGGGATTGGCTCCAGCAGACCCCCGTGACCCTGTGTTCGGATTCAGTGGATTGGAAAATGGATGGATGGCAAAACAGCATATTATAATCATATTACATAAAACAGTACAAAAATAAAAATAAAAAAAATTCTGCTTATTTCTTGAACTAATAAAGCACATAAAAATTTCACCCACACACAATTAATGGAATATGTACGTAAAATAGGTGGATTATAAAACTGTCCACAGTTCGTCAGTGTTCAAAATGATACTGTACATACTAAACTGAAATTGAGTTGCAGTGTAATCCAAACAGCTTGAAATACAAAAAATGTACACCACCAGCATAACTTTGTGTAGTGGGGTTTCATTGTGAAGATAAGAGGATGGAATATGGTAGTTCTGGCCATGAATTAAGCATATTTGAGAAGAAAAAAAATATTTTAGTACAGCAGTACTAAAATGCTGGCACACACATTGAATCACATACAAACATCATTCACAGAAAATACATACAGCAACAAAGAAAGCCAACTGTTTCTTCATTATTTCTAAAGTTGTTCCTTATTTGGACTTTTGCCTGTGATTCTGTCAAAGAGACAGAGGTCACCATAAGCAGATCATAAAAACATGCTGATGCTTTTATTTGGAAAACAACAATAATAATAATAATAAATATAAATATAGGTAAACTTTGGCATATACATACAATTATAATGTAGCTATAAAACCCAGCCACAGGAGATGCATAAACCTGTGTGTTTCTTCGTGGCGGTTCCAAGCCTGAATAAATGGGGAGGGTTATGTCAGGAAGGGCATCCAGTGTATTTTGCCAGATCAATATGCGGACAACAATACAGATTTCCATACTGGATTGGTCGAGGCCCGGGTTAACCACGGCTGCCACTGGTATTGTTAGCCAACAGGGTGCTGGCGGAAAATGGGTTACTGTTGGCCGAAAAAGGACAAGAGAGGGAGACGTGTTCAAAGACAGGAGGAGAGGAGGAAGATAAAGAGAGAGGAACTGAGGGTAGGGACTTTGAATGTTGGCAATATGAATGGTAAGGGAAGAGAGTTAGCTGATGTGATGGTGAGAAGGAAGGTTGATATATTGTGCGTGCAAGAGACTAAATGGAAGGGGAGAAAAGCCAGGTGGATAGAAGGTGGATTCAAATTGTTCTATCATGGTGTGGATGGGAGGAGACATGGGGTAGGAGTTATTCTGAAGAAACATTATGTCAAGAGAGTTTTGGAGGTGAAAAAAGTGTCAGAGTGACAATTATGAAGCTGGAAACTGAAGGTGTGATGACGAATGTTGTTAGTACATATGCCCAGCAAGTTGGGAATGCGATGGATGAGAAAGATGATTTCTGGAGTGAGATGGATGAAGTGATGGACAGTGTACCCAAGGGACAGAGAGTGGATTTCAATGGATATGTTGGTGAAGGGAACAGAGGGGGTGAGGAGGTGATGGTTAAGTATGGTGTCAAGGAAAGGAATAAAGAATGTCAGATGATAGTGGATTTTGCAGAAAAGGATGGACATGGCTGTGGTAAATACATTTCTTAAAAAAAGAGGGAGGAACAGAGTGACATACAAGAGCGGAGGAAGATGCACACAGGTAGATTATATCCTATGCAGGAGGGTCAATCTTAAGGAGACTGAAGACTGCAAAATGGTGGCAGGGGAAAGTGTAGTTAGGCAGAATAGGATGGAGGTCTGCAGGATGACTTTGGAAATCAAGAGGAAAAGAGGTAGCGCAGAGCCAAGGATCAAATGGTGGAAGATGAAAAAGGTAGACTGTAAGTTGATTTCAGGGTGGAGGTAAGACCGGTACTGCGTTGGCAGTGAAGAATTACCAGATAGCTGGGCAACTACAGCACAAGTAGTAAGGGTGACAGCAAGAAGGGTACTTGCTGTGACATCTGTACAGAGGAAGGACAAAAAGGAAACCTGGTGGTGGAAAGTACAGGAGAGTATACAGAGGAAGAGGATAGCGAAGAAGAAGTGGGATAGTCAGACAGATGCAGAAAGTAGACAAGAATACAGGGAGATAAGGCGTAAGGTGAAGAGAGAGGTGGTGAAGGCTAAAGAAAAGGCGTATAATGAGTTGTATGACAGGTTGGACACTAAGGGGGGAGAAAAGAACCTGTACCGATTGGCTAGACAGAGGGACCAATGGAAGAATAATTTTAGGGTAACATAGCTTTCATCTTAAATAAATAGAATAAGGGGTTAATACATGTCAGAAACCTTTGCAGATATATCAGGAAACCAGATAAAGGTCAAATGAACAACAAAATGTAGAGAAAGATAACTAAGAGAACACTAAGAAATCACCAGATGTCCTGTAAAGAACCATAATGGACAGTTGTTGTATGCACAGAAATTTCAAGGGTGGTGGCTCAACTCAAAGGTATAAGAATATAATAGACTTTAATTTTATATGTCATTTTGGTGTAAAACCAACCAGTGTAAATGTATGCATTGATTGACATTGTATGAAAATTCAATAGCTTATAAAATTAACCTCTATTTCTTTGTTTCTCTGATCATTCAGACCATGGTGTAACAGACTGTTTTTAAGAATGCTCCTTCCAAGGTATTTTGCAGAGGAGTAATTAAAATATACAATGAACATCCTTTCTCCTGCCTGATTACTGATTTGTCCCGTAAGAGGATGCTTCTTTCGTTAATAAGATGTTAAATTTCTACCACAGACCTAGCTGGTTAAGATGTGCAGCAGGTTAGAGTGATAAAAGATGGCTCTGACCAAAAACAGGAGATGGAGCTGGAGGTGGCAGAATTAAAGATGCTAAGATTTGTATTGGGTATGACGACGATGGATAGGATTAGGAACAGGTACATTAGAGGGTCAGCTTAGGTTGGATGGTTTGGAGACAAAGACAGAGAGGCGAGATTGCATTGGTTTGGACACGTGCAGAGGTGAGATGCTGGATATATTGGGAAAAGGATGCTAAGACAAAGCTGCCACGCAAAAGGAAAAGAGGAAGGCCTAAGAGAAGGTTTATGGAAGTTGTGAGAGAGGACATGCAGGTGATGAGTGTAACAGAGCAAGATGCAGAGGACAAGAAGATATGGAAAAAGATGATCTACACTGGCAACCCCTAACAGGAGCAGCCCGAAGGAAGGAGAAGATAATGTAAGCTATAAATTAGCACAAAGTAGCTTTAACACCTGTAGACAATTTGTGCACATAACGAGTTAACTGATTTAACTTACAATGTCATCAGTCACATCTTTAAAGTGTGTTGGTGAATCACTCCTTAGTACCACCAATGATAATGCAGCTATGCAGAGGCCAGTGCCATTCAAGAAGCCAAATCACAAGTCTAAATGCTGTTTGGGTGGATATGAACTCCTCAAACCAACTTAGTAATCAACATTTATTTATATTAAAAAAAAAAAAAAAAAAGGCTGCCAAATGGATGTAATAATGGTGCTCCTTGTTCCGGTGTGACACAAAATGCACTATGACAATTTTGCCCTCAGTCCCACAGTGCAGTTTCCAACAGTTTAGTGTAACAATCATGTAACTTTGCAGAAATGATTCAATGTGCAAATAGAAACCATAACCATACAAATGTTTTATACACACTATATGTTACATCGGTAAGCATTTCTTTTCAAACTCTTCAGTCAACATATACATTTTCAAAATTATGGATTATGCATATTATGCATTTTTCAGATCCCAGAGCACAGCTGTTTTTATGAATAACGAAATAGGAAAGTTTGAAGATGTTGTCATGTCAGTGATTTTTTGACAATCAGCTCTTGCAGATGGGCATTCCATTGTTTGTAGTGTACAGTAAACTGAAAATATACAAAAAGTGCTATTGCCCTCTAACATGCTGATTAGTCCCAAACACTCATGCAAGTATGGAACGTTTAAAGTATATTAAAAGGATGTAAATTAAAAAAATGCTATTTGAAAAGTAATAATTGTGGCCATGGTTAGAGGTTTAACGATTTCAAACAGGTACATTTTATAACTGACGATTTTAACATTATGGAACACACCTTTTTAACCTACTTTTTATTACTGTTATCTTTTAATTTTGTCTCTGGAAGACAAAAAAAGAACAATTGCGACAAATGGCGTAAAAATTTAAATATAATATAGTACTAATTCTGGTCATTTTCAATTGACAATATAAATATAGTTTTTAACAAAACTGTGTGTCAGATTTTTTTTAAATGTATCAGATAAATTCTCGATTACAAACACGTTAAATAATTCTGTCACTGATAAATGTGATAAATAATAACATAAAAGTCATTTATCTTCAATGCATCATTTAGGTTATAATGCCTTACCATTATGTAATATAATTATAAACACAACATACTGCTAAGCTTCATCTTTAGCTTAGTATAAAGCAGGCCTAAGAGATGACCAAGTGAAACCTAATTGGTAGAGCTGAAACCAGGCATCTCAATTTAAAGAAGGCTTACTCGCTAAGTATACTTCCTGGAATACCCACTGCTCTCTACTCCATCTTATGGAAAGAAAATAAATAGCATTTCAAGCCAATAAAAGACATTCAGCCTTCATGGCACCCTGGAATATACAAACTCATAGCCCCTTTACTGCTATGGTGCTAGTAGTATGCTGTTTGCACATTACACTCACCTAAACTGTTTTTATTTTTATTATAGTGTTTTGTGCTATATGATTGTTGCTGCAACTTCCTGTGGGATTTATATTTTCTATATGTTGTTATTTGCTTGTGTTTAAATGAACCATCTTACTAGGTCCTCTAAGAAGCCATTTAGTCCAAAGAAGATCATCAAAACTTATTTACTTAATTTTTTGTAAATATTTATGCTTGAGATTGGAAGGTCCCAAAAAAGTATTACTATAATCTACATTGCTTGCTAACTTATTTCATAGATCTGTTCATGAAGAAACTGATTCTGACATTAGTACAAAATTTGCTTTTAACCAAGGCCAAATAAGTTTGACAGCCTTACTCTTGTTTTTCTAGCTGTTATCCAAGCTCGCACTTGTTATTATTTGCACTAGTAATGAGCGAAGTCGGCTGAATTCTCTTTGCCTCAAGTTTGGCGAAATCATGGAAATATTCGGGTTGATGTTTTGCCAGAAAACCAATCTTCTCCTAAGGTTCAGGTTTTTTGGAGGCTAGTGATGAGTGAACCCTGTTGTAACAGATAGCAGAATTTTTCAACAGATTGGCCAGCCCAGCACTGATTCAGCAGGAGAATGGCCAATATTTGGGCAGCTTATTGCCAGAGGTCTTCAAGACTGTGTCTGGCTTGTGTAACTCAGTTTCTACAATCTGGCCGTGGTTCTACAATTAGCTGATAATCATCATTTATGTTAATTAGTTTGTACTTTGTTTTTGATGAATTTGAACAAATTATATCATTCCATGTGATAGTTCTGCATTTAGTGAGCAGTATAATCTATTCTTACATTTTGCTTTGAGAGATATCATGGAGCTCTGCGTCTGCACATGGTGAGAAGCGCTGAGTAAGTAACAAGTAGTTGTATCATTGTAATGTATTTCTGAGGTGGCAATGATAGACTGGCCATCTAGCTCTATGAAGAGAATCACTTGTGTTCTGCTGTATTGAATTTAACTCATTTTTGACACCCATTACATACCCAACCAACCCGGAATGGGTTCTATGCTTGAATTGCCCTTCCCAAGATTTCTTACATCAATTCAAGGGCTTTTTGAGAGTTTTTTCTTGTTTTTGCAGGGAGTCAAGGCTGGGGGCTGTCAAAATAGAGAGCCTGTTAAAGCATTGCTTGTGTGGTTTTGAGCTATACAACAAATAAATTGTTGTTTTGACACATGGTCAAGTTTTTGGTAGTTCTAAAAGTTAGCTTTTTTCCCCTACTTTTATTGTCACAGTCACGATCACGCCATTAGCCGAAATATATAGTCGATCTGACGCTCTACATTTTCAAATAATATTGCATTAGTGTGATAATGTTTTCTGATTGGTACTATTCAGGTCATCAAATGATTTCTTCAAAATGTCACATATATTTGTTTCTTTCGTTTTTTGCCTGGTGCTGCATTGACATCATAGACCAGAAGGCGTAAGCTTATTCAGTGCGAGCAGGAACACACAGGTGGCTGGGTGCTGCGTGCTACAACATGCTTGACCTGGCGGCAATGGACGCACATGTACTGTACAAGGCATGCACGGGTCCACCGAGAAAAGAAGAGTGTTCTTTACTCACCTTGCAGAGGAACTTCGTCGTCGCTTCTTACAAGAAAAGGCAATGGAAAAAGAAAAAGAGGATGCAACAGACAAGCTTCTGTTACAAGACCACCACTTGCCCCAGGAAAGCAAACTCAGTTAGTGTCAGGTGCCACTTCAATTTAACAGGAACCACAGCATAGACAGAAGTGTGTACATTGCAACAGGTACACACGTCATAAATGTAGGAAGGACGGTCCTTGGGCGTGTGGGAACTGTTAGCGTTTGAATTTGATGATTGTATATAGCGCGGAACTGACCTCTCTGTAATATTCTTTACTCTGCATGTCCTGGAGTACAAAAGAAACACCACCATGAACCAAAATGTGGAGATTGGGCAAGATAGAGAGAAAGAAAAAAAAAAAACACGGTCACTGATTACAACCACAAGGAGGTATGCAAATGAATATGAATAATATAAATAATGTTGCAACAGTGGCACAATGTTTTCCGAAATGTACTACACAGGTCATAAAATGAGTTATTCCAAATATCATATATACCTATGTCTCTGTTTTTCTGTCAGTGCAGTATCATGGACCGTAAACTGCATACTAATTCAGCGTGAGCCAGAACACTGAATAAAACTGAATACAAAAAAATTCAAGTGACAGTGAGATACAAAGAAGGCAGATTCACCAGTGTTTCTGTGTCAGCTGTTATCCCCCCAGATCAGACAATTTCCAGTTCCATTGTCTCAAAACTCCACTCACATCTACAGTTATTCCCAGTTTCAAATAAAAACTAACAAAGTTAGATCTGAGTGGGGGTGGGGGGGTCGTATTGTGATCGTGACTGAGAAAATAAAAGTGAAAAAAAAAAAAAAAAAAGAGAACTTTTACAAGTACTATAAATATACAGTACATTAGCTGTAACAGACGCAAATCAAATGTATGTTTTTACTGTATAATATTAACAATAAGCACAGCTCACTACTCAGAACAGTAAATTTGCCTGGCAACCAGGATTGAACTCATGCCCTTTTGATTACAAGTCAGCAGTTCTTACCGCTGCACCACGGAAGCTGTCATACTGCACTTGCATCTTTTGTGAAAGTGTTTATTTGATATTTGGACTTCAGGCTGTTCGCTTCCCGGGTCCTCCCCATGTCTGTGTGGGTTTCCTCTGGGTGTTCCGGTTTCCTCCCACAGTCCAAAGACATGCAGATTAGGTGCATTGGTGATTCTAAATTGTCCCTAGTGTGTGCTTGGTGTGTGTGTGTGTGTGTGCGCCCTGTGGTGGGCTGGCACCCTGCCCGGGGTTTGTTTCCTGCCTTGCGTCCTGTGCTGGCTGGGATTGGCACCAGCAGACCCCCATGACCCTGTAGTTAGGATATAGCGGGTTGGATAATGGATGGATGGATGGATGGGACTTCAGGCTTCACACATTATACAGTTCATGTCAACATTTGTCATTTATTACTAAAACATGAAAAATGTTTGTTTTAACAATGTGTTTACGTAGATTGTTGTAGAAACGGAACACACATGAAATGTATGTATTCCAAATAATGATCTATTATTCCCCTCTAAAACTCCAGCACTTCACTCCAAGATAATCAAGGCTGGAACTGGGAGAAGTTCTTGCCCTTTCTGCAGTGGTGGGGGTGATGGTATAGCAGGCTGCTTGCCGCTCATGGTTATCGACACATTTACAAGACAAAAGATGCTGATGGAGAGGTGTGAAGGGATTTAAAGTGGGACGGATTTACGAGTTTTTTCGTAGGCTTTGGTAATTCTAGTGTTAAGTTCAATGATGATATACATACAGCAATCAAAGAGCCTTGGAGGTTAAAATAACTGAGTGGAAAACATGAGTGCTGTTAGAGATGGGAAAAAAATAGGTTTTGGTTTCAGTGCATCTCAATAGCTGAAACTGAATTTATTTTTCTTTTCTTGTGTGCTTATGACCCAGTGATGGTCAAGTCGGGAACAATCTTACAGTAGGCAATCGTGAAAGTTCTGTGCATGGCTGCTATAGTTCTGTGATGTCACACTGACTTTGTAAAGTGCTTGGGGGGAAAAAAAAAGTTCACCTAAACCGGCCACACCGTGAATTACCAAGAAAATATTTCCCAAACAAGGTCAAAGTGTCTTGGGTATATAAACATCACTAAAGGAAATACATTCCTGAACTTTAAATATTACTTTTCAGATATCTTCTGTAGATGAGTTATTAAATGCTCTCTATACACTTTTATATACCACAAAAATAAAACATTGTACTCTTTTATAAGATATTGCTTCCTAGTTTGTCAGGAAATTGTGTAGTTTTTATTTTTTTTTCATATGCAGAAACATACTGTACAATTATAGAAACACTGTGCTATGTAAATGCATGACCAACATTTTAAATGAAAATGTAACTCTAATTATTTAGATAGCCTATTCTTCATGCTCAAAGCACTTTAAACATTCAAAATTTACAACAGGACTGAAGGCACAGAAAGCAATCAAATAACTGAGAAACTGACAGTATTGGGCAAACAACAAACTCTGCAGCTCATTGCCACTATCTAAGAGAAAATAAATTGTTCTTAGTTACAGTATATATAAAGAGCAAGTGATGGCCCTTCGAAAAAAACACTTGTTCAGTAATATTTTTTGCTGTTAACATGTGTGTATTTTCCTTTATTTTTCTTAAATCTCTAAATGGCAAAGCCTGTAGTCTCGCCATACAAGTGCAACAATCTGAGAATATCCAGATAGTTTAAGTGATTAAGTTTATAATAGCATGTAAAACTTACATAAGTACTCAGTGGGAACCATAATTTCTTGGAGTGAATGACTTAATTATTACCATCTGAAGACACCAGTCTGAGAACTTTGAAATAATTGTTGTTATACTTATTGTAATTTGGAAGAAACTGTAATCTACTGTAGCTCTCTTATTTCTCTCTAACAGAAGGAAGAACTGCCAAAAGTTTAAGATCACTCATATCTACAACTCTAACTTTGCTTGTTCTAGAAGACCTTGAGTATCTCTTTCCATTTTTTGAAGTGTTTGCTTTGGTATAGGCCACAATGAAGCACAACAAACAAAAATATTTTTAATATACGGTAAATGAACAATTTCTGTCAAAATGAAACTGCTTTAAAAATGTTTAACTTCAACATAGCCAAAATGTAATATTTATAGCAAAGTTTTTAAATGCTAAATTCTAAAAAATGAAAGAATCCAAAAGAAATTACAACTTAATGAAAGCTTATGTACATCACATTTTTTTTTCTTTTATGTGTCTTTAGTTTTCAAAAAAAGACTGTGGAATCCTCCAAAATTATAGAGCTAGACTTGAACAGCATAACCATGGTACATTATCAAAGATGGCAGCTGTTGCACAGAAAATATATTTCATCTGTAATTCGGGATCAAACAGTTCAATGGCTATCAACCATTTAACTGGAGTTTGTACAACTACACAAAATAGGAAACTAGCAAAAGCAAAACAAAATAATATGTGTAACCCTACGACCGGATACTTTTTTGCACAAAACATTCAAACATTAATGTAGCATGATGCTAACATACTCATAATGAATATGTCCACGCGCTCATTAATTTGATCTGTTTTGGGATTGTGGGGAACTGATGTGTTTCTCCTTAATAGTAATTAATATAATACTCAAGTCAGCAAAGTAGTCAGAAAAGGGAAATGGGGAGTACAGGTCCAAGCTTAAACAATCCAAATAATTTCCTTTTAAGAAACACTGAAAAAAATTTAAACAAACCATGAAAAATATCAAGAGGAATGGAACGGTCTGAAAAGGAACATTGACCTTGCAAATCTTTCATGTCACAATATTGTCATTAATCAATACATATTTACTTACTACAAACATTTCATAAATTGAAAATTTATTCAATCACCATTAATGTTGAATGAGATATGCATGGCAAGAAAATGCTGTCTATATCAGCCACTCATTTTTATTTTAAGACAGTAAAGAATGTCTCTTATGCCAAATATGATTTTTTAAAACATTTATAAACTTTGCTTTACATCTAAATATACTAGGTTTTTGTTATTTTATTCATACTTAAAAAGTACCTTACTTTAAAAATCTATTTATGTTTTCAGGTCTCCAATGACTGACGACAGCACTGTAAACTAATGTAATTGTCTCTTCTCAGAAAGACTTTTAAGACTGTTGTAATAAACAAAAACACTAACGTAACCTTAATTTATGATAGAAATTCTTAGTCACTTGACACCTTAAAAATTAGAAATAATAATAAATATTTCTGTCTTAACACAGGTTAATTCTATACAGAAAACTGATATACATTACCACTGCTCTGGGTGATTTGGCGCTTGGTGATCATTTGTTTACACTTTGGATCCATCAGCTCACTGTTCTTATTCTGTTTAAGACACTGCAGCATGTTCTTAGAGTCTGATTCGGGACAAAACCGCTGAAGGCAACAGTATATACCAGAACACATCATTAGAAATGGTACGAGTTAAAACAGAGATTTTCAAAACCTGTCAAAATATACAAGACTGTCTTGTCATGATAATCAATTATCTGTGATATTCACTTTTAAATTTATTAAGTTTAGCAATCTTTCTCAGAAGAAAAGTTTTAACGTATGTCACTTTCTTTTTTGTTTTTAAATGGAGACACTGCCACTTTCAGAACAGTTTGTCCTGGTTTAGGCTTTGAGAGGTTTATGTCTACAGTTATAGCAACGGACAGATGATAACACATTTAACAAAATCAACTGGTCAATAGTAGATACAAACCTTAATCATCTGTTTACAAACCCTCATGAGGGTGTAATCTAACTCAGGATCCATCATTTCATTCTCCTGCAGCTTGAATATCTTTTGATGACAGCGCTGAGTCAACTGTTTCTTATTATCTTTCAGACATTCAATCATCTAAATACAAACAGTAGAAGGAACAGTCTTAAGAGTTACTGATAGCAAAAATATACAATATTTAAGAAAAATATCATTACACTAAATATTTACATATTTGAACTGGAGGAAAAAAACCTGAGCGTATACTTTAATGAAATGTTAAAAATCCATAATCAATATCATTAGATATATAGGAACACTTTATTTTACCTATAAGGACACCATAAATATACAATTACTCCAGGAATCCTCTTTAATAAAACCCCTGTGTGCGTCCAGTGTCCATGTGTGTGTGTGTCTTCTGGTGAAGTGCACATTCACGGGGCAAGGTGCGATGCTTCAAAGCCCGCCTGACGCGTCACACAAGACAAAGAGAGGGGGGGACCTATAAATATCGCGCTGCTGATCCAATCAGATTTCTGGAAATGAGGTAAGACTTAAAACAAAAGGCACGAAAAATCCAATCGGGTACTGAGACGCGGAGACCAGCTTCCCCAAAGAGGAGGGATTAGTGTTTGTGGTTGTACAAGTGTTCACTCTGAGGATGTCAGATTTGCGATTAAGAAGCCTGGCCCAGTAAAGTGTCAGTTGTTGAAGGGGTTTTCCTAAATATACGAATTTTCATGATATTATAATAGGATGACTTTTAAAAGTAGATTTATTTTCGCGCACATAAAATCTGTTGCTGAGGAGATGCCACACATACAATAATCAGCTGCATGCCAGCACAGATTAAAATACTTGCTGGGGAACTGCACAGTACTTGCTGCAGAGACGCCACAAGCACGATTATCAACTACACGCCACACATTTCATCAGTTGCTGGGGAGAATCTGCTGATTGCCCACTGTTATGACAGAAAATTAAATGCATATTACGGACATCAACGCCAGCATTACTGTCAGAGAAAATTACAGGCATTTTACGGAAATACAAACCAGTATTAATGCAAGAGAAAATTAAAGGCACACAATACAGTGACGCATATTACAGCCACATATAAGCCAGTATTACTGTAACAGAAAATATTACGGACGTACAAGCCTATATTACTGTGACTATCTACTAACAACATGCCACCCAAAAAAGGTAATGAGCGTCAGAAAAACGCTAAAAGAGAAAGACTCAGAAGAGCAAATAGATCTATAGAGGAACAGGAAAATCAGCGTAAAAAAATTCTCAAAGAAAATGCACTACTGTTCTAGTGCCCGTTATTGTAACGGGCTTAATGTCTAGTAGCAAAATAAATCAAGAAAGAAAGGAAGGTGATACAATACCATTATTTCAAACACATAGGATTCTCTCTTAAACAAATCTGAAATTTAACTGATTTAGACTTCCACACGTTAACAGCACTCAGGATAAGAGTTCCTGAATTTACTGAATGTACAGTTAGGTCCATAAATATTTGGGCAGAGACAACGTTTTTCTAATTTTGGTTCTGTACATTACCACAATGAATTTTAAATGAAACAACTCCGATGCAGTTGAAGTGCAGACTTTCAGCTTTAATTCAGTGGGGTGAAAAAAACGATTGCATAAAAATGTGAGGCAACTAAAACATTTTTTAACACGATCCCTTCATTTCAGGGGCTCATAAGTAATTGGACAAATTAAATAACTGGAAATAAAATGTTCATTTCTAATACTTGGTTGAAAACCCTTTGCTGGCAATGACAGCCTGAAGTCTTGAACTCATGGACATCACCAGATACTGGGTTTCTTCCTTTTTAATGCTCTGCCAGGCCTTTACTGCAGCAGCTTTCAGTTGCTGTTTGTTTGTGGGCCTTTCTGTCTGAAGTTTAGTCTTCAACAAGTGAAATGCATGCTCAATTGGGTTAAGATCAGGTGACTGACTTGGCCATTCAAGAATTTTCCACTTCTTTGCTTTAATAAACTCCTGGGTTGCTTTGGCTGTATGTTTTGGGTCATTGTCCATCTGTATCATGAAACGCCGCCGAATCAATTTGACTGCATTTAGCTGGATTTGAGCAGACAGTATGTTTTTGAACACCTCAGAATTCATGCGGCTGCTTCTGTCCTGTGTCACATCATCAATAAACACTAGTGTCCCAGTGCCACTGGCAGCCATGCATGCCCAAGACACACTGCCTCCACCGTGTTTTACAGATGATGTGGTATGCTTTGGATAATGAGCTGTTCCACGCCTTCTCCATACTTTTTTCTTGCCACCATTCTGGTAGAGGTTGATATTGGTTTCATCTGTCCAAAGAATGTTTTTCCAGAACTGTGCTGGCTTTTTAGATGTTCTTTAGAAAAGTCCAATCTAGCCTTTCTATTATTGAGGCTTATGAGTGGCTTGCACCTTGCAGTGCACCCTCTGTATTTACTTTCATGCAGTCTTCTCTTTATGGTAGACTTGGATATTGATACGCCTACCCCCTGGAGAGTGTTGTTCACTTGGCTGGCTGTTGTGCAGGGGTTTCTCTTCACCATGGAAATGATTCTGTGATCATCCACCACTATTGTCTTCCGTGGACATCCAGGTCTTTTTGCATTGCTGAGTTCACCAGTGCTTGCTTTCTTTCTCAGGATGTACCAAACTGTAGATTTTGTCACTCGTAATATTGTAGCAATTTCTCGGATGGTTTTTTTCTGTTTTCGCTGCTTAAGGATGGCTTCTTTCACCTGCATGGAGAGCTTCTTTGACCGCATGTTGTCTGTTCACAGCAAAATCTTCCACATGCAAGCACCACACCTCAGATCAACTCCAGGCCTTTTATCTGCTTAATTGATAATGACATAATGACGGACTTGCCCACACCTGCCCATGAAATAGCCTTTGAGTCAATTGTCCAATTACTTTTGAGCCCCTGAAATGAAGGGATTGTGTTAAAAAAATGCTTTAGTTGCCTCACATTTTTATGCAATCGTTTTGTTCTCCCCACTGAATTAAAGTTGAAAGTCTGCACTTCAACTGCATCCGAGTTGTTTCATTTAAAATTCATTGTGGTAATGTACAGAACCAAAATTAGAAAAATGTTGCCTCTGTCCAAATATTTATGGACCTAACTGTAGCTTTATGAAAACATCTAATTTTGAACTTAAAGGATGTCTAATAACTAACACAGCACTGCTGGCCTTCCTACCAGTTTGTCTATTACAAGGCACTGTGACTGAAAAGTGCTGCTTAATAACAATTTTGACCAGCAATTCTAACAACATCAATGCACCTTTAGATCTTTATATCTACATCTTTCAAGCCATCATATAATTGCAAATATTAAAATACTTGAAAAAGGAGGAGGAGGATGGTAAGAGAGGTAAGAAAATCCCCAAGGATCACTGTTTGATAAATAAAGAGAAAAGGAACATCTTGCGGTCATCAAGTCTGCAAACCATCGGACACCACTTCCATGCCACCAGTTTATTTGGAATGCATGCCAGAAAAAAGCCTTTCCTGTTATGTGGCCACAAACACCAACATCTGTGAAATGTTACTGGAACTTTGATTAGAACTTTGTTCTATGGTCAGATGGAGAGGAAATTGAGCTTTTTGTCAACAAACACTCAAGGTGGGTTTGGCATAAAAAAAAAGAATGGCTATACTGAAAAGTGGAAGGACTCTAGAATTCTGGATGATCTGGGGAGACTCTCTAAAGAGGAGTGGTCTCATATTCTCTGTTCTGTATTCTCCTATAACATTTTATAAAGTTGGAGAAGACTCAGTGCTGTTTAATTGGCAAAGGAAGGTTACTCAATTTATTAAATGTAGGAGTGCCAATAATCATGGCTTATACAGTTTTCTTAAATTATTTCTTAATGAGGAACAATTTTTTCTCACAAACAAGTATGCTTCATTTAAATGTTGGATTTCGTTGTTTTTTCAGCGTGAGGTTAAAGTGATTCACCAAAAAGTGAATTTTTATAATTCATTTTACTCCTCTTTCCTTGGATGCCAATAATTGTGGAGGGGGCTGTATGTAGGCTGAAATAATGAGTACAGTTCAACTGTTTAATCTCTTGGCTCCATTACAGATTCTAGTCCTTTATTCCATGATTTCTGAACTAAAATCATGTGTTTCAAATCCTGAACCGGTTTCAGTGGATTCCTGAATCAGCTAATAACCAGTTTTAACAATAATTACACCAAACTGTTGATTTTACTATAAAATGTAATCATTTCTTACTATTCTATAGTAAGTGAAGATTCTCAGTCCATAGTTTACTCTCAGTCCTTTGATTAACTTCAGCTCTGCCCAACTGATTTCCCATTTAACCTTTAGGTTTACCTTTTTTGACTTAGTAATACAAGTATACACAAACACAACACTTAAAGTTAATAGTTTAATGCTTAATTTAAATGAAAATCAGAATGGTACAAAGTTCATTTCTTTCTTTATAAATTACATCACCACTGAATTTAGTTATTCAAACATAAAAATTTCTAATTGTAGGTGATGGTGCCAATTGATCTAAAGTTTTCAAAACACCAACCTGAGCATTTCCATAGGGTACATTCTGGCAATGCTTTCCAATGTCTTGCTTGCAAGAGTCATATAGTTCTGGTTCTAAACGAATATCTTCAGACTGTTCACAAAATAAACACAGAAAGGTTGAAATTGAAACTATATATAACATACATATATACATATGTATATACACATACATATACACACATATATACATATATATATACATATATATATATATAGACATAAGCTTAGGTTTACAAAACATCCTTTAACATATTCATTAATTCCTGGGTCATTTACATATGTCACTAAAGCCAGATCAAGAATCCCATTTAGGTCAACCAAGCAACAATGCAAGTCAAAATCTATTACAATTTCCAGGAATTTGCCATGTTGGAATGAACGTGAACTAAGTCAGAAAAGAACATCAAGTGTCAGGATGATAGATAAAATAATGTAATATTCACCATTATAAATTTGCACCTTTGTATTTGTTTTTTCTGTATTTCAGTTTATGATCAATAGCATTATTTCTATATACAAAATAAAAAATACACAGAATGTATCATTCAAGCATTCCAACAAGTATTTTCACTTTTTAAAGGGAAACGATGCAGTGGGTGGTCACAAAATATATGCGTCTAAGACCCCAGTCAAGTTTCCTGGGATGAAGCTTTAAGTACATATGTTATCAACTTGAAAAACTGCTGGTTACCCTGGTATGCCTGAATGAGTTAATCTCTGGAAATTCCTGAGATGTTTAATCTTGGAAATTCTTTATTCAGAAGAACCAAGTGTATTAACTTAATAAAGAAAATGTAATTAGTACCAGTGAAATATTCAATTATGCAGAGGAAAGTCTTCAGAAAGCCTCAATACAGCATAATTTAAAAAACGTATTACATTATGCTTGCACGATGATGTATGTACTTAAAGGCCTAAGAATTTATAGCACTAGGGCAAAATGTACACAGCATACATTCTGGAAATATACATAAAATTCCAGATCACTCAAAACCTTTGTTTAAACATACTTAATGCATAATCCAATGAATGAAGGAGGTAGATTAAGGCACAAATATGTAAATTGCCTGGTGGCCTCATGAATAAAAGCCTCAGTTCCTTAATATGGTTACCTATGAATACAACTCCAAATGAATATTTGAAAGAAGAAATCTCCTTTGTAAGCTGATCGGTGATTATCACATTTGTCACACACAAATCCTCCAGGGATTTAGGAGAAAGATTTAGTCTGAGCAGGATTTCAAAATCTGCACATAAAGAATTGGTGAAATATTTTACAACTAGTTAAATTGGCTTTAAGCTTGGAAAAAACAAAGGTTAATATTAGAAAATCATATGTCAAATTCATATAATGCATCCCGACTAGCAGTCCAGCACTTTCAAAGTCATTTTACAGTGTACTAATAAATGTTACTTTCCATACTAAACTAAATAATAGTGATAGCTACAAAACTTTGCAAGCTACTGTTTTGAAAAGCTGAAAACAGCAAGAGCATCAAAAACCTTTGCCACTATTACACAAATGTACAGCATGTAAATGATTCTTCACAAAAATATTACTGCAACATAAGTAGCCATTAACCACTGGATACCCATAATTGAAATACTTAAGGTAATTAAATTTTCAATATTTAAAACAAGGAGCCCTAATAACCATACTGACTGGTTTTAAAGCTGTGGAGGGTTGTTGTGCTGCCTGTCACAACAGGGTGAAGCTGAGAGGGAAAGGGAAAGGAAAAAAAGAAAAACAGAAAAAAGACCATCAGTGTGGCAGAGGAAAAACAAAGTACAATTAAATCAGTAAGACACCAAATTTACATTTTGTGATGCGTGTTTTTAACAGAGAAGTCAAATTGCACAAACTATACACATACACACAATACAGGACCAAATGGAGTCAGTCCTTGGGTTCTAAAAGCCTGTGTTAGCTTGTGTTCACCTGTTCAGTCAGTCTCTTAAGGCTAATAAAAATGCTGCTGCCATGGAAAACATCCTGCATTGTTCCTGTTCCAAAGGAGGCAGGCGCCTCTTCACCTACTAAACAGTGGCACTTGTGGGTCATATCATGAAGACCTTTAAGAAACTAGTCCCGAACTATATCAGGCACCTTGTGGTAGACCACCTGGACCCATTACAAAAAAATGACTGGAGTGGAAGATACAATTTTCTATCTGCTCCACAAGGCCTATTCTCATCTGGACAAAGCTAACAGCACCATGAGAATTATGTTTTTTATTTCTCCAATGCAATTAATACCATTTAGCCATCCCTGTTAAAAGGTAAGTTACAAAATATACAGCCTATGTTGTCCTGGATAAATCTGCTGGGCAGACCGCAGTTTGTGAGTCTCAAGAACTGTGTTGCTGATACAGATGTGAGCAACACTAGCGCTCCTTAAAGAACAGTCATGTCTTCGTTTCTCTTCACACTGTACATTTCTGACCAAAACTATAACACCTGGGGCCTCATGTATAAACGGTGCGTATGCACGGAAATGTTGCGTACGAACCTTTCCACGCTCAAATCGCGATGTATAAAACCTAAACTTGGCATAAAGCCACGCACATTTCCACGGTAACTCATACCTTGGCATACGCAATTTCTCCGCTCGTTTTTGCAGACTGGCGGCACCCAGCGTCAAAGCAGTGCTACTGTTCCTGTGTGATCACCCTTTCTTTCTTAGATCCACATTCCTGACGCGGCTTTATAAATACACTGATACTAACTGCATATTGTTTATTAGTGTAATGCATCTGATTGTAATTAACCTGCAGCAATATAATGGTCCAAGAAATAGCCATAGTATTCCAAATGCCATAACTGCTTTAGCGTTGTAACTCTCACTGCATCTTCTTCTTCTTTCAGCTGCTCCCATTAGGTGTTGCCACATCTTTTTCCATATTACTCTCACTGCACCACTCGGAGTATTTATATCACTGTATCTGAGTGGGGACTCACAACAGCAGCTGATCGGAAAGAGAATTATCGATACACAGCATGAAGCAGACGCTCCCTGAGCCAAGGCAAAACGCTTCAGAGACTTCCCAGTACGGACTTCGCGATTTAGAAACAGTTTCATCCCAAGAACTATAAACGCACTCAATCAGTCCATCAAGTGCTCCTTGTAGAACTGTTTGTACTTATAAGTACAATTACCTCACTGTAAACTTGCACTACAGTTATAATATTGCACAACCTGCGCCACTTTATGAAGCGTGTATTTACATATGATGATATCATTTTTAAGATGAAATGCAGCAAAATATGTTAATTATATTATACAGCTAAAACTTTAACTTTGTTAGATCTATGGACAACAATATTGTACCAATAAAAAGGAAGAAGACGGAGACAGGTTCAAGGTAATAAACTTTAACAGGTCCTTTTTTAGATTACACGTTACACAGTCTATATTTTTATATCACTTCCTCTAAGCTCCCCAATACCCATAATTCCTTATCACTATGGAATCTCCAAAGGTCCAGACTACAATATACTACATATTCCTTCCCGCTTAAAATTGTAAACTCAACTGACATATAACAAACATCATCTGCTATTAAGAACAGGAAAATAAACATGAAACAGAACACATACTGTTATCAATGCAACTACATTCCAACAAAGGAAAGAGGATAAATGACCTCAACATCCTGCTAACATAAGGTATTATCTTGTGCCTTTATATCTCCATATACATATAGTTAGTTTTCATAAGTTAAGACGGTCAGGAGGCTTCCTGCTTCTGAGAGGGTTACGTCGTACAGCTGAGGTGTGTTCATCCCCTAAGGCAGCCTCAGGTAACCTTGGCACGACAGCATCAGCAGGAATTGAAACAGGAGAGTCAGGTGGTATTCCTGGCTGGCTTTGGATCAACTCACTAAAACTGGGCTCCTCAGACGTTTCTGTGCTACCGGCTGCTTCAACAGGTATAGAGGGTAACAGCTGTTCAACATGTCGTCTCCATGTCTGGTGGTCTCGTGTGCATACCTTATAAGAGACAGGTCCAGTCTTTTGAAGAATGGTTGCTGGTACCCATTTCTCAGTGGTGGAATAGTTACGAGCAAGGACAGCATCTCCACTGAAAAACTCACGATCTTTAGCCCGCTTGGCACGTTGTTTTACTTGATCGTGCTGCTTATCATAAACTCTCATTTGAGTGGTAGCTGGTCTCAACAAATCAAGACGTGTTCTCAGCTGCCTTTTTAGGAACAGATCAGCTGGTGACATACCTGTTGTTGCATGGGGTGTGTTATGATATTTAAGAAGAAAGGTATAAAGACATTGTTTGAAAGGTGCTTCACTTTTGGATGCTTTAAGAGCATGTTTAAGGGTTTGCACCATTCTTTCAGCCAGGCCATTAGTTGAAGGATGATAAGGGCTGGATTGGAGATGTTTAATACCATTACCTTTTAGGAATTCTTCCATTTCTTGGGATACAAAAGAAGGTCCATTATCCGTCACGATCTGCTCTGGCAGTCCAAAACATGCAAACATCTCTCTTAAGGTTTGGATCGTCTTTTCTGATGTGATGTCGGCATGACAGTGATCTCAGGCCACTTAGAATGTGCATCCACTGCGACCAGAACCATAACACCCTCTACAGGTCCTGCAAAATCTAAATGAACGCGTTGCCAAGAACTGGCAGGCCATTCCCATGGATGCAATGGTGCTGGACTTGCCATATTTCTGAGGCCTTGACATGATGAACATGAATTTGCCTTTTCCTCAATATCACGATCAAGTCCAGGCCACCAAAAATAACTCCGGGCTAGCTCTTTCATTCGGACTATACCACAGTGTCCAAGATGTAACTCATCCAGAATGGGTTTCCTCAACCTTTGTGGTATAATTACTCGCATGCCCCACATGAGGCATCCTGCTGTCACAGATAGCTCCTTTCCCCGTGAAAGGTAAGGCTGAACATCAGGCAGTGCATTAAGGGTGCTAAGATCCTGCCCTTTAAGAATGCAGGTGAGTAGTTTTGACAGTGTATAATCACCCTTGGTTTCTTGCTTAATCTGGTGGGCAGTGATAGGTGCATTTTCCACCATCTTAAAGTAAAAAATCTTTTGCCCTTGTTCTCTGGGTTGGTCAGGTAGGGGAAGTCTTGACAAACCATCTGCGTTTCCATGTGTCTCTGAACGCCTGTATTTGATCTCATAATTGTGAGCCCCAAGGAGCAATGCCCAGCGCTGCAGTCTGCTTGCTGCCATAGATGGTACACCAGTGTGTGAGCCAAAAATAGACGTGAGAGGTCTGTGGTCTGTTAGCAGGGTAAATTTTCGACCAAAGAGGTAAGTGTGGAATTTTTTTATTCCAAAAATGATGCTTAAAGCCTCTTTTTCAATTTGAGGATATTTTGTTTCAGTTTTACTCAATGTTCTTGACGCAAATGCAATTGGTCGCTCCTCACCTGTTGACATAATATGCGACACAACAGCCCCAACACCGTAAGGGGATGCATCGCAAGCTAACTGAATTGGTAAGGATGGGTCAAAATGTGTTAAAACTCTTTTATCAGCCAACGCAGCCTTGGTTTTGCTAAATGTCGTTTCACACTCCTGTGACCATTTCCAGGGTCTACTCTCACACAGCAACTCATGGAGTGGTTTCAACAATGTTGCTAGCTGTGGAATGAAACGCCCATAATAGTTCATGAGACCCAAGAATGATCTCAGGTGGCTGACATTGCTTGGAGCAGGGGCATCTACTATTGCCTTCACTTTTGAAGGAGCTGTGTGCAACCCCTCAGAATCAATAACATGTCCTAGGTACTCCACAGACATTTTGAAAAAGTCACATTTCTCCTTGTTTACACGCAGCCCATACTTTTCTAGCCTGCTTAAGGTTTTATCCAGATTGGCCATGTGCTCCTTGTCATCTCGCCCTGTGACCAGGATGTCATCCAGGTAACACTGTACCCCTGGTAATCCACTAAGGATCTGATCCATGGCACGCTGAAATAACGCTGGTGCTGAAGTAATTCCAAAGGGTAAATGACAATAACGGTACAGCCCTTTATGTGTTGTTATGGTGAGGTACTTTTGTGAGTCCTCATCTACATGCATTTGCAAGTATGCTTGGCTGAGGTCTATTTTACTAAATTTGTTTCCCCCAGCTAATCCAGCAATAATATCTTCAATCACAGGAAGGGGGTATTGCTCAGCTATGAGTACAGGGTTAACTGTTACCTTAAAGTCCCCACATAATCGTACAGATCCATCAGACTTGACCACCGGAACCACAGGTGTGGCCCACTCAGAATGAGAAACAGGGTCTAGGACTCCTAGTTTGACAAGCCGGTCAATGTCCGCCTCCACCTTAGGTCTTAAAGCGTAAGGAACACTCCTTGCCTTTAAAAATCTTGGCTGACAATTTTGTTGCACCCGGAGTGTCACTTTAATCCCTGTTATACTCCCCAGTTCCTCTTGGAATACAGCTTGGTGCTTTCTCAGGACCAAATTCAACTCAGACTGTTGAACAGACACAGCATTCACTTTGGTCCAATCCAACTGTACTTTTTCTAGCCACGATCTGCCCATCAGAGCTGGATAATCACCTTTTACAATATATACGGGCAATTTGGTTCTTTGCCCATTTAGTTCAACCTGAACCTTTGTCTTACCCAACATAGGCACACTCTCCCCAGTGTATGTCTTTATTATGATCTTAGGGTGCTTCAGTGGAAGGTGATTTAATTTTTTCTTAAACAGTTTCTCTGATATTAGGGAGACCGCTGCTCCAGTATCCACCTCCATCTTCACAGGGTGCCCATCCAGCATGGCAGTAATAGTATATGCTGCTGAGCCTCTTTTTTTATTCAGTGTTTTAATTAGTAGCTCAGCCTCAGAATCAGTCTCACTGTCAGTTTTATTTTCTTTCTGTACCACGTGCAAATTTTTCTTTTTATAAGACCAGGATGCCTTTTTATCTTTCCCTGTTTCCCCCTTGTCTGTGCCTTCCTTTCTCTTTGCTCTACATGCACGCTCCACGTGCCCTTTTTTTTTTTTTTTTTACAGCTACGGCATATGAGTTCTTTTGCCCAGCAATTCGCTGGATGGTGATCCATCTTTCCACATCTGTAACACTGTTTGGTGCCCCCTGATTGTTTGTTTGAGTCTGCTTGCACTCTGTGTACTCTAGCAGCTGCCCCTAACTGCTGTGCTTCTTTAGCAGCCAGCTCCATTGACACGGCTATCTCAATCGCTTTCTGCAATGTGAGGTTGGCCTCAGTGAGTAACCGCTTCTGAAGGCCCTCACTTCTCAATCCGCACACTAGCCTGTCCCGTAAGGCGTCATCCAAATTAGCACCAAATTCACAATATTCTGTAAGTTTCTTGAGCACCGCTACATATTGACTCGCCTTCTTCCTGGTTCCGTTTGTGAAATCTAAATCTTTCAGCTATTAATAACGGCTTAGGCGAAAAATGTGAGTCCAGAATCTTTGCAATATCATCAAATGACTTGTCACCGGGTTTTCCTGGCCGTACCAAACTTCTCAGTAGACTAAATGTCTTTGCCCCGATAACGCTAAGAAATGTCGGCACTTTCAAGTCATCGTCAATGGCGTTGGCTTTCACAAAAAACTCAAATCGCTCTGTATAATTGCCCCATTGCTCAACTGAATCATCGAATGGCCCGAAATGTCCCGTTATCATTGCCATTTTATCCCTTGTGCTTATCTTCAGTGAATGGCTAAGGAACGTTACCACAGAAATAGAAAAAAAAAAACTTGCAGCTTTTCTCTTTCCTCTCCAGCGGAAAAAAAAACTTACTTTACACGTTGCGTAGCCATAGCGGTGCACTTTTAAATCCGTCGCATCCTCGTTGCCAGTGTTATATCTATGGACAATAATATTGTACCAATAAAAAGGAAGAAGACGGAGACAGGTTCAAGGTAATAAACTTTAACAGGTCCTTTTTTAGATTACACGTTACACAGTCTATATTTTTATATCACTTCCTCTAAGCTCCCCAATACCCATAATTCCTTATCACTATGGAATCTCCAAAGGTCCAGACTACAATATACTACAAACTTCATTTAAATAATCTGTAATGTTAATAATTAAACATGTGAGGACACGGTGCCGCAGCGCTAGCTAGTTCAGGGATTGTTCCTGCATTGCGTTGTATTCTTGCGCTGACGCGACACTGGAATGATAGATGGATAGAATAATCAAACATGTACTATGAAGATATTTCAATGTTCCTTAAAAGTTCTGAAGAATCGGCGTTCTAAGCTTACAGATGGCTTAACGTCTCTTACAGAGCTGATTGTGTGGCGATTGGGCATTTGGAGAAAGAAAAGTTAGGACAGGAATTGGAGGTTAGTACGTTTGAAAGAGACAGTACTTCTGTAATAAATTATTTAATCGAAGGTCGCACATGGCGCAGCAAGACTCTTGCGTGAGATATGAACAATCACTGCGCCACCGTGTTCCCTTGTTTAATAACATGCTTTCATTCCTATCATCATGAAAATGATATCACGTATACATCTCAGTATTTTAATTATTCAGAGAGCTGTAATATCACGAATGTAATGGATTCTGTGTCCTGTCGAAGAAAGAGAAAGAACGGAAGCACGTAGTGATTCACACACATAGAGCACATAGAAGATCAAATACAGAACAAAGCATTTAACATGCTACTTGAGAAACTAGTAAAATAAACGATTTTAAGATGAAGTTTATGATGTTGTACTTTAATGGCAAAATAAACTACGTGATTAAAGTGGAAATTTCGAGATTAAAGTTGACATTTCGTGCTTTTTTCCCCACTATGTGCCTATTTGTTTTGTCTGTACCCTAATAAGCTTTCATATGACACTGAGACGGTGGACTACGACTCGCCTTTTCACGGCAACTTTGATATGTGATTTCTTTTTTATTTCGGGCACTGTGCGACTTTGTGAACTTGGATCTTTCGAGTTTCTCCGACACTCTGTCACTCGATCAACTTTCTTTTGTTGATTATACCACTGTTTAAACCAGCATTTTCCAAACTGGGAGGCGCGCCTCCCTAGGGAGGCGTGGACTAGTCTAAGGGGAGGCGCGAATATTAGCCAGGATTGACAAAAAAAAGTGCACGTGCAGCTAATACGATACGTAACATATAGGTACATATTAACTACTATGCTGCTGATGCTACCCTTACCCCGTAGCAAACAGTACGGTTCAGAAATATATCAGCACCGTAGGCCGTAGGGCTTGTATTGTCTATGCGCATACGCGAAAAGATTTGGAGGCTGCGTATTACTGCGTAAATATTCAGACGCGTTGTCGGACTTCTCACTTTCTTACCTACGATATCCACTCATTGCAAGGATAAACCACCAGCGGTATGACACGTAACTTGGCCGACCAGTAACTCTCCAAAAATCGAGACAATATAGACTTCAGTTTAGCTCAGCAGTGTTAGATTGTGTTTCTTATTTTATTTTGGCGTACCTAATTACTCACTGATCACAATAGTAAGTAATTTAATTAAGTTTAATTTTTTTAAGAACAATAAATTAATTATCCTAATATTTTTAGAGAAATGGATAAGTTCTTGACTGGTTATAAGAGAAAATCCTCTAATAATGAAGAATCTGATGTTGGCACAAGTAGTAGGAATCAGGAAGGAAGAACTCCCAAGACAAGAAAATACGATTCGTCTTATTTATCGTTCGGATTTACAAGTGTTATTACTGATAATGTGGAAAAACCAATGTGTTTGTTTTGTTCGAAAGTTTTGGCTGCTGATAGTATGAGACCCGGAAAATTAAAATGCCACATTGAAACTATGCATTCTCAATACGTTGGCAAGTCCCAAGAATTTTTTCAAAGAAAATTGGATGAGTTCACTAAACAAAAGCAAACGTTCAAAAAAATAGTTCATATTCCATCAAATGCGTTACTAGCATCGTACTTAGTATCTTACAGAATCGCGAAGTGTAAAAAACCACACACAATAGGAGAAACATTAGTTTTGCCAGCAGCTATCGATATGGTCAAAACAATGTTTGGCGAATCATATGCAAAACAGTTGCGACAAATACCGCTTGCTGATAACACTGTTGGCAGAAGAATCGATGATATATCTGACGATCTTTGCGATCAATTAGTTTCTCAGATGCGCACTTCAAAATTCGCCTTACAAGTAGATGAAGCAACCGATGTAGCTAAAGACGCACATTTAATTGCATATGTTCGATATGTTGAAGAGAATAATATAATTGAAGATATATTATTTTGCAAACCCATTCCTGGCAAAGCCACATCCAGTGAAATTTTTTAATATAATCGACAATTTTTTTGATGAGAACGGCATATTGTGGAATAATTGCATTGGGCTTTGTACAGACGGTGCACAGTCAATGTCAGGACACAAAACTGGCCTTCAAGCACTAATTAAAAGGAAAACACCCGATGTTCTCTGGACGCACTGCATGCTCCACAGAGCAGCTCTTGTATCAAAAAATATGAGTGAGGAACTTAACTACGTTTTTACAAAAGTAACGAAAGTTGTAAACTACATAAAAAACAGTCCATTAAAAGTTAGGTTATTTGCAAAGCTGTGTGAAGATATGGAAGCTGCTTACACCTCACTTTTGTATTATTGTGAAGTGCGCTGGCTATCTCGTGCAAAAGTGATTCAGAGGGTACTTGAACTCAAAGAAGAAATTGCAATTTTTCTTGAAGAAAATCATAATGAGGATGCAAATATGTTTAGGGATGATAATTTTATTATTAAACTTACCTATTTGGTGGAAATTTTTGGAAAATTGAGTGTTTTGAATAAATCGATGCAAGGGCCACAAATGCATTTATTGATTCAAAAAGATAAAGTGAAAGCATTCATTAAAAAAATGGAGATATGGAAGACAAATTTTGAAAAAAATAGGTTCGACATGTTTCCACTTTTAAATTTATGCGCCCAAGTTAATATAGAAGCAAACAAAAATCTATTTGTTGAACACTTGGATGGTTTGCTAATTCATTTTTCGAATTATTTTGATGATCTTGATTTTACAAAATATGCGTGGATACAGAAACCATTTATCGACGAAGAAGATGACGAATTTGAATTAACAAGTATTGAGAAAGAAAACTTGATTGAACTATCTTGTGATACTTCTTTAAAACAAAAATTTCAGAATGTATCTCTGATTCAATTTTGGCTAGATATTAAGAGTGAATATAATATTTTGTCAAATAAAGCTTTAAAAGTATTGCTGCCGTTCGCAACATCTTATTTATGCGAAACAGGATTTTCTGCATTAGCTGCAATAAAATCGAAATATCGTGCTCGTTTGGTTGTAGAAAAGGAGCTTCGTGTAGCTATCTCATCAATGACACCGAGATTTGATAAACTTTGCGCTAATAGGCAAGCTCATCCATCTCATTAAGCGACAATAATAAAATATTGTTATTCGTTTTTTCTTGTGTATAAGAGTTTATCTTAATAAATTTTTTAGTACTAAAAATTTTTGTGTTTGTAGTATTTTATAAAATGGAAGAGAGTCGCCATATGATCAAATATTTTTAAGGGAGCCGTGATAAAATAAAGTTTGGAAACCACTGGTTTAAACCAACAAATAGTACGTTTTTCCTTTGCCTCCACTTGGTAATCGCTGAAATTCTTATATTTTCCCCTGTGCTTTCCCATTGTCTTTTCACAGAAGGCTATTTATATTGATTTGCATATTCAAAGAGGCGTAATTCTGGGAGGAGTTGGGGCGGGACAGAAGGCTCATGCACGTGCGTTACTTTTCACGCTGATCGGGATTTATGTAGTGGAAGAACGTGAAATTTTGCGTGCGCACAGATTACTGCATCTGGATTTTTCTGTGCGTACGCACAATCCCGCTTTTGTGCTTACGCCATGTTGTAGTGTGAGTTCTACGCAAGGCGTTATACATGAGGACCCTGGTCATTTTACTTGCAGAAATCCTCCAATGATTCTGCACTTATGGAATGTATTGATAAGGGGGGTGAGACAGAGTATAGGAGTTAGGTGAAGAACTTTCTTGGTGCAAAGAGAATAGTATGCACCTTAACATCAGCAAAATCAAGGAACTGGTTAAAAACTTTCACTGCACCAAAGTGTTTCTGCACCCAGTCACTATTCAGGGAGTGGACGTAGAGATAATGCACTCCTGTAAGTACTTGAGGACCCACATATAAGACAAGTTGGAATGATCTTGGAGCACAGAAGAACTATATAAGAAAGGGCACAGCAGGCTCTTTTTCCTTAGGGGACTGTTTTCCTTTAATGTGGGAAATGATATCCTTCACATCATCTACAACTGTTATGGGCAGTGCAATATTTTCTGATGTGGTGTATTGGGTTAGGAACATCAGTTCAAGAGAGGCCGACAAAATTAACATGCTAATTAAAAGGGCAAACTCAGTTATAAGACACACTCTGGATCCCCTGGAGGTAGCACCAAAGAAGAGAATTAAAACAAAACTTAGTGCCATAATAAACAATGCTGTACATTCTCTCTCTGACACACTGACTACTTTCTGCCATTGAATTATATTCAGCAAGCATGTGTCTGGAAATGCTACTGGTACTCCTATATACCAACAGCAATATGCCTGTATAATGCTTATGACTGCCAAGTCAGACGTTTTCGTTCTTTTTAAAACTTTCTTCCTTTTAAGTCACTCTGGTCTGTGTTCAGACCATTGCGTGTGTGTGTGTACATACATCCTCATGGGGACAAATAAAAGTTCTGTCTATCTATAGACTGACGAGGCACAACATTAAAACCACCTGCCTAATATTGTGTAGACCCCCTTGTGCCATTAAAACAGCTCTGATCTGACGAGACCTGAACTCTATAAGACCTCTGAAAGGGTCCAGTGTTATTGGGCACCATGACATTAGCAGTAGATCCTTTAAAAAGTTTAGAGGTGGATCAGAATTGTTTTTCCAGCATTTCACATAGATGTTTGTCTGGATTGAGATCTGTGGAATTTAGAGGCCACATCAACATCTTGAACTCTTTGTCATGTTCATCATACCATTCTGGAAGAACTTTTGAAGTGTGGCAGGGTGCATGATCCTGCAGAAAGAGGCCCCTGCCATGCCTTAAATGAGTGTACGTGGTTTACAACAATTTTTAGGTAAATGGTACATGTCAAAGTAATATCTACATAAATGTCAGTACCCAAGGTTTCCCAGCAGAACACTGCCCAGACGATTGCCTCCAGTGGGTTGCCTTCTTCCCATCCTGGTGCATCCTGCTGCCAGGTCGATCCCATGCACACCTGGCTGTTCACATAATCAAAAAGAAAACCTGACTCATAAGTTCACGGTTCAGTTCTGACAGTTATGTGCCCATTGTAGGTGCTTTCAACAGTGGACAGGGTCAGCATAGGCACTCTGACCAGTCAGCGGCTATGAAGCCCCACATGCAACAATATTTACATAGATTGTTGTAGACACGGAACACAAATGAAATGCATGTATTCCAAATAACGATATATTATTTACCCTATACAACTCTAGGCAACTCACATGCAGGTAAACAGACTTGAGCTGAGAGAACTTTCTTCCCTTTCTGTGTTGGTTTGGGGGGGGGGATGGGATAGCAGGCTGCTTTCTGCTTCGACACATTTACAACACAAAAAACGTGGATGGAGAGGTGTGAAGTGATTTAAGGTGTGCCAGGATTACGAGCTTCTTTTTAGGCTTTGGTAATTCTAGTGTTAAATGGTGAGACGCCGTATGCCAAGACCAAACCCTTACCCTGATCAGTGCTGAACTTGCGAGCAATTCCAGCTGCAGTGTTGAACCAATTCCCCACTTATAGAGTCTCAGAATTATCCTATCATCTTGATGACCAGCATTGGGGACTTGAAAGAATTAAGTGTCATTATAAAGCTGCAATATTCTAGAAACCACAGATTTGGAACAACCAACTTCTCTTGCAATGGCAGAAATGGTTAACCCTTTGGCCTTCTTCTGGACAACCTGCTGTCACAAGGTTTCAGTCACTGCAGAGTGGCTTTCCCTCTTGGAAAGTAATTAGGAGTGTTGCCAGAAAAAACAGAAAAATGAAAAAAGCACTTAGCACAAGATAGAAACAGGAAACATGGCTGCTGAACTGCTGCGTGGGGCAGATGTATTACTATGCTTGAACCCAGCCACCCAACATACTATAGATTGTCAAACTAACTTTTGCAAAATGCTGACGAGATGAAATCCAGTATTTTTTCAGAGCTCATATCCAGCATGTTTATAAAACTTTCTTCCTGACAAAGCACACTTGGTTATGGTGCTTCCAAAATACAGAGCAACTTATCATAATTACTCAGTACCTCCTCCGGGATGCTTGGTGGCAGTCTCCCTGGGTGACGATGGTGCCTCTGTTTCCTGTAGGGCTCAACAACCCTGTGGGGATCTGGAGTGGCCACCAGGGGGTGCTACATGGATCCCGGAGCCATTTTAGACACCTCTACAGCCCTGCCCGGAAGTGCAATTAGCAACAGGTGATCAAGCACCTGGAGCACTTCCGGGTGGGCTATAAAAAGGGCCAGCATCCACCACTCAGGAGCCAGAATCGGGAGGAAGAGGACGAGGTTGCCTGGGAGGTGTAGTGGTGCCAAGGTGGCGGATTGTGTGTTTTGCTTAAGTGCTTGGGACTGTGTATTGCCTGCGGGGTTCACGGGGAAGACGTGCCCCACAGGTGAAGAAAACTAAAAGATTCTTGTGCTTTTACACGTGCCTCAGTGTGAGTCTGTGTCGGGTCGGGCGCAATATAGCACCTTTTACCACAAGTGGTAGCATTAATAAATTTAATTTGAAAAATAAAAATTTACAGATGTAAGAAAAAAAATAAAAATTCATGCATGTGGATTTTTTGCAACCTTGGTAGTAGCTGGCAATAGGGACATTATTGTAAAACACTGATAATGAAAATAAGATTCTCAAATAACTACAGCTTGCTCCATGCTACCCTCGAAAGACTGCTTCCCTTAGAGAATAGTTGCTCTACATATCCGCCACATGTATGACACCGTGACAGATGCACAGTCAGTTATAATCTCACTGACATCTCCAATATGTAGTCCAGTCCTGCAATGATACATTTTTTTTTTCTTAGAGTGCTTGAATCATTTATTATTACCTAACATAATTAACTTTTCCTGCATGATCACCAGTCATGATTTTACCGGCAACCGAATGTTTATGCAATTTTACAATTTGTAAGTGTGTGCCATTCCATAGGCTTTATTTGTTGACTGCCAACACACAACTGAATTACTACTGTTCTTTGCAGAGCAGATGTATATAAGGTAATTTGTTGGATGCAGGAGTGTTAAATTGGTTATATTGACATGAGTATCACTGTTGTATTCTGAATGAAGATGAAAAAAAAAACAAAAATATATATTATATGTATTGACCTTTTGTCAATTGTGCCACATGGCCAGAGTGCCGTAACTGATGCTCCCTAACAATGCAGATAATGCTACTGCTCATTCAACACAGAATCAAATCAGTGGTACCCAAGAATTCTTTGAAGACATTATACTGAAGGAGACCAGTCTTCGTCTCAGGTCAGTGGATAGAGTCCACGTCTCTTAACTATATAGCAAGACAGGAAGCACCAGGACTCTAAAAACTTGGACCCTCGTCCTTTTGCATAGATATTGGGAGCGCAACATACACTTTTCCAGTGACCTAATGACCATCCTTCAAAGGAAGAGTCACCAGAGACATGAATGTCACTGCCAAAGTAAGTAAACATCTCAACAAGGTCGACACACTCTCCACAGACAGACACTTCTGATAGCTGTGCCCAAGAGGTCATTAAAGGCCTGGATCTTGTTTTTTATCCAGGACACTCGCAAGCCCAGAAAATCAGACTCCTTGTTCACTCTTTCGAGAGCCCCTATCAGAGCCTCCATTGACTCCACGATGATCACAGCATCGTCAGTAAAGTCAAGATCAGTGAATCTTTCTTCACCAACAAATGCCCCACAGCTGCTGGACCGTGGAAAACTAGGAAAATAACGCAATGCAAAAAATACTCAATGCCTTGCTTACACATACTTAATGCCTTGCTTACACTTTCACTAAGTCTCGGGAACCTTGCAACAGGCCGTCTCTTTCTTATCAGACCAAAAGAAAGATAGTCTGAAATGAAATTTCCAGTCTCTGCGACAGTGCAGGTGCAACATCATACAGGAGTAGACAAATTCTGAGTCAGTGCTCCACTGAGCATTTGCACGGGCAGTTGTTTTGTGTGCGGATTCAAGTTTCACAGTGTTTCTGAAAGTTTTCTGTGCAGTCAATAATTTTTTTTGAGTAAAACAACAAAAACATAAGATAGGAACCATGACACTATGGAGTAAGATCACTGTCAAAAATAACTCTTAATAATTTAAGTGAAATTTACATTTCACACATGTCAACTACACTTGCACTTCTGAAAGTGTACTTGCTTCTGAAAATTACGTTTGCGCTTCTTAAAATCACGCTCGCTCCTAAAAGTTACGGTTGCTTCTGAAAATTATGAGTACAATTCTCAGGCGTGAACAAACTGTCAAAAATACATCACTGGACGCACAAGACATTCGCTATCGAGGAAGAAACAATCGATATTTGATACTACGCATGTGCTACAAATTTAGAATGCTGGAGTTATTTTTGACGGTGATTGTACTTCATACTTAGCCCCTTTACAGTGGCCCCAAAGGGCAAAATGCAAAAAAAATAACAAAGTGAAATTAAACAAACAATGATAACATGCAATTAACAATAAAAGAGTGAGAGCATGAAATTAACAAAATAATGGTGGGGCGTTAAAGTTAAATTCATATAGTGTTTTCTTAACTCCTATAGAAGAAGAGCTATTAGAATGTGGTATAGTCTTTTACCCTCTGTAAATTAATATGAGATAGAACTGTCTTGCTATTTCTGAAGTACAGTGTGTTCAGTGTGTGTTTGGAATTAGTCTCATGGCTAGCATGGACTGAAAGACCCATTTTGCAGTTTGCAAATAGTATATGCATACAGTTTTCTGACCGCTTAGAAATGGTTCAACTGTATGAGAGAACTTAAAGAAACAAACAAGATATAAGCCTTAAACAGAACTTTTCTTGCAATACCAATCTTTTCTCTATTTTTGTGCGAACTGTTGTACTTTGGATTTTTGCTAAAGTTTTTAAAATGAAGATATTTTGTCCGTGGAATCATTTCAACACACCAAGCTTTTTGCCAGAATCCCAGGAAGCATACTGAAGCTGCAGAACTTTAGTAATTTTGGGTAAATGCAGCTACAACGCTCACGATTTTGCTATGGAAGCAATGAGCTAGATTAATGACCGAGTGCGGAGAATGTTACACCCCTATAATGGAGGAATATTTTGGACAAAAACAAATAAGCAAAATAAACCAAAGAACTGTGAAATATGACAATACATAACATTAAATATGGGAATTTGCAAGTTTTCCCTGTGTCTGTGGGGGTTTCCTCCCATAGTCCAAAGACATACAGGTTAGATGCTTTGGCTGTAGTAAATTTTGTGTGTGTGGGTGTGTTCACCCTGCGATAGACTGGCGTGCTATGCTGGCTGGGATAGGCTCCGGCAGACCTACCGATCCTGTTCAGAACTAAGCAGGTTTGAAAATGACTGACAGACATAAAGGAATAAGAAGCATATGTCCTGGCCCATTTCATGTTGTTATTTATTTAGTGTCACATTTGACAATACTTTTATTTATTTGTGTATTTATCCATGCAGCCATCCAATTTCTAAACCCACTTTATCTTGTGCAGAGGCAGAGTCACAGGGAAGCTGGAGCCTACCCCAGGAAGCATAAAGCTCTTTTCTTTTCTTTTGTCTGTGCCAATATCACATAAATCTCATTCATCAGATTACAGTTTGCCAACTTTTCCAGTCAGTATGACCCCATGTTGGGAGAAGAAAAACTGAACTGAAATTTTGAAAAAGGCATCCATCCTGTCACAAAGTTAAAATTAGAGTGATCCGATGCCATTTAACCCTTTACAATAGCAATTGAGCATCACATGGAAACCTATTCATTGGATATGGCAAGTCTGTCAGCCAATTTGACCCATGAACATACTTTGAGCCAGGCAAATCTCAACTGCAACATAAAAAAGGGTGGTAAAATGTTGCACAACCCTCCACAGCACCTGTTAAACATCAGTGACAAATTTGCCAGTCAATTTGAGCCAGGTACTCACATAGGTCTGTGCAAAATTCAACTGCAACTTAACAAAGGCATCTGCATTTTCTCAAAACTGTGACAAAAGGGTGGTCCAACGCCATTTAACCTTTTACAGTGGACATTAATAATCACAGTTAATTTCCTTCATTGCCAAATTTGCCAGTCATTCTAACCCATGTAATCACACTGGGACAGCAAACCTCAACTTCACTTTAACAAAGGTATTCACTTTTCTCTGAAAGTTAAAGTGAGTCAATGGCATACAATCCTGTATAATGCCAGTCAAACATCACATTGAAATCTGTTCATTAGATATGTGGGAATATGACTTGACCCATGTACCCAAAGTTCAACTACAATTTAACAAAGGCATCTTTCTTTTCTCAAAACTAGCGTAGCCTGATGCCATCTAACCCTCTGCAGTGCCCATTAAACATCTAATTCCATTCACTATATGAAAATGTGCCAACTTTGCCTGTCAATTTGACCCATGTGCCCAACACATATACAACAAAGGCATCTGTCTTGTCACAAAGCTGTCACAAAGCCGTGAAAATGAGGGTTGCCCAACATCACCTAACACTTTATTGTGCCCATTAAACATTAGAGTACATCTTACTCATTAGATATGACAGTGTGTCAAGTTTGCCATTGAGCTGGGCAAAACTGAACTGCCATTTAACAAAGGCACCTATCTTGTCGGAAAACTTTGAAAATTAAGTTGGTCCAATTTAATGCAACTCCTTTGTATCCAATCAGGTATAAAGAACTGATTTCTTTTTTTTCCAAATAAAGGGCCAGTTTTACTCGTAGTTACACACATTAATATCTTTTTATGATACAGAATATTTTTACTGGCTCTTAACCATGAATAAGTAACTGCTTTGCACAAGTTGTGAAAAGAAACTGGCTGGGAGAGAATAACTTCAGGCTCACGTGAAACAGTCACGTTCTCCACATATCTCTGTGGTCTTTACGCCAGATCTCCCGAAAACTTGCAGGTGAAATAAATAGAGGGTACAATAGTGCACCCCCATGATGTCAGAGCCAGGGCTGATTGCCCACAGGAAAGCTCTAGTCCCCCAAGACCTCCACAAACACACAACACAGAGGCGGCAATTGAACTGACAACCAAAGCTTTAGCGTGTATATATGGAGTCGGATCACTATCAAAAATAACTCCATCGTTCCACCTTTGTGGCACATGCCTAGTAATAAAAATCAACCGTTTCTTCTTTGATAGAGAATGCCTCGTGCATCCAATGATGTATTTTTGAAAGCTTGGTCACACCAGAGAATTGTACTCGTAATTTTCAGAAGCAAACATAATTTTCAGAATTGTAAGTGTAATTTTCAGAAGCACAAGCATAACTGACATGAAAATGTAAATTTGACTTAAATCATTAAGAGTTACTTTGGACAGCGATTTTACTCCATACCATGACACGGGCAATCGTCCTGCTTTAGCTCCCACCTTCAGGTTAGAAGAACAGTTGCTTGAAATCACCGGTCTGGAGAAGAGTGATCAGGAGAGTGCGAGGAAGAGCAGGTCAAAGCCCAGTGTTAAATGTTCTAAACACTGTGCAACAAGCTTGTTACATAGTAAACCTGACTCCGTAAAAGAACAACCAATTACTCTGCCCTTGATTTACCGTTTATCATACGAAGCAGACCTTGTGCCACTGCCCTGTAAGACAGCGAATCACAGTCACAATACAGACATATGTAATTTTCCCATATTCATTATAAAGAAATTTTAGTGTAACAAAATATTTTTATGGACCCATCAAAAGATAGTTTAAACTAAGACTAAAAAAAATCCAAAGAAAAAAGGAAAAGTGCCTAGAGCCTTTACTTTCTCACCATTTCCAGTTCCTCTACTCTTAGCTGTTTCCGACACTTCAGAGAAACACGTTGATCTTTTATATCCTGCAGGGTATCATTTCTTACAGTTGTACTCAAGCAGATAACCACATCTACCCTGTTGAGAAAGAAATGCATGAAAACTACATACCTTTTAAGCCAGAAATTGTTTATTGTAGAAATTACTTTCCATAGATTATTAATTCAGGTCATTTATAAAGTAAAAGGATGAAAGTACCTGCATATAATAATGTTACACAGGTTGAGAAAGCTTAATTAATTAAAACTAACTGGCATAAAGATCAAAAGTTTACAAAATTCAGAAAACAAAAACTGAACTAAAACTAATTTTAATGAGTATTTTGAACTGTACTATGCTATTAACACTTCTATATAGGATTGTGACCATAATATCATGGAGAGCATTATATGCTCTATAGATCCTTACAGCTTTTTAATTAGGGAATGTATGCTCCTGGAAGGCTTAAACAGGTTTAAGTGGAAGGGCAAAGCAAAGAATGATTCAAAACAAAGTCAATAGCAATAAATGACAAAAATATGCAATAATATTAAACTAAAAATAAAAAGCCAACATGAAAATAATATATGCAGCAGACTGAACTAAAGTAAACAGACAATATAGGTGACTAAGCTGGAACAAAAAACATTATTAGTCATAGACCAAGTAGCTTAAAACATGTCATCCATTTAATTGCTCTGGGAGTAAAAATGGTGAGCCAGTTAGCAGGGTACAGAATTCTGCAATATTGTCTGCTAAATGGCACATGGCCAAATAGCTTGTTGCCTTTAAACATATTTCTGGAAAATTATTATTTTTTTTTTTTTTTACTGAATTTAAACATGCCATAAGCAAAAGCTGGGGCACTTTTCCACTAGTGTTAGGCTTTACCAACTCTACACAGAATCTTTGTGTGTGTCTTATCGCCTGCCTTTCATGCCAGGATGTATGAATGGGGAAGAAAGAAAAAAGCCTGTGTATGTCTTTTAAGCCTGAAAGAGGTACAGTACTATATTGATTGTCAATATCACCTCCATTTAAGACAGGATACCTAATCTTGTATTTAGTACCTGTGCACAGTTTCTCTTATAATACATCAAAATTCACTAATATTGCAATGAATGTCTATTTTTCCCCCGAGACCCACATTAACTGAAATGTGGCTGGGAAAACAGACCTTAAATATGTCAGGTACATTTGAAACATAAGAATTAATAACAAACAAGTAAAATGTTCAAAAAATAAATGGATGGAGAACCACAAAGGTTAACCAAATAGTTAAAGGTTAATAGTTATAGGTTTTAAAAAGGTTAATTGGCTTATTTTAAATAATACTGCAAAACACCAATAAACAGAAATAACAAACTTACTATTAAACACAAAAGCAAAGAAAATTTTCTCTCAGCATTCGATCGCAAACTACTTTTTTTTTTTTTTTTTTTAAACAAGACACTTAGTCGTAAGACTAAAGATCCCTGTTGTATTGGATGGGTCTTGAATATATTGAAGATGTTCTACAAATGTTTGGGCTACAAGATTAATTCATGCGAATAGCCTTGCACATCAGCTTAAATCTGATCGGTTTTCTTAGCATCTTGTAGCAGTTCACATATCTAGGGATCATAATTATATAACAGTTTAAAGACCTACTCAAATTTAACTTTATTATTGTGATGGAAGGTGTTCAAAATTACCAACTGTAAAATCAACATCCCAAAATTTTTGTATCATATTCAGCATATTCCAAAACATACTGAAAGATAAAAAACAATTCTATGAAAAAAATATTTTATGTACTTTCCCAAAAACTTGTTAAATTATTTTTGTCCTCTGAAATAGCAGTACAACTTGATGAACACAGAAAAAAAGCTTCTTAGGTCCACCAAGGTCCTGGCAGAAAATGTATTTTCAGGTTTCCTTCAAAAAGCCAGAATTGAAAGCTTAGTAACAGCAAGCAAAGGCTGCACAGAATCACAGAAACAAGGGAGAATGTGATTGATGTGCTACATTTTACCTTAATACATAGGCAGTAAACTGAACAATGACAATTGTAAATGGAGGCTTAAAAGGCTGGTGCAAGAAGGGAATAGGTAGCTTAAAGAAAGATAGCTAATGAGTGCATTTTCAGTAAATAGTTAAACGCTAATGGCCAATATACACTCACCAGCCAATTAATTAGGTACACCTGTTCAACTGCTTGTTAATGTACATATTTAATCAGCCAATCACATGGCAGCAACTCAATGCATTTAGGCATGTAGACATTGTCAAGATGACCTGATGAATTTTAAACCGAGCATCAGAATGGGAAAGAAAGGCGATTTAAGTGACTTTGAACGTGACATGGATTGTTGGTGCCAGATGGAATGGTTCGAGTATTTCAGAAAATGCTGATCTACTGGGATTTTCATGCACAACCATCTCTAGGTTTTACAAAGAATGATCTGAAAAAGCGAAAATATCCAGTTAGCAGCAGCTCTCTGGGTGAAAATGCCTTATTGATGCTAGAGGTCAGGGGAGAATGGCCAGACTGGTATATGCGGATAGAAAGGCAACAGTAACTCAATTAACCACTCGTTACATCTGAGGTATGCAGAACAGCACATTGAACTTTGAAGTAGATGGGCTACAGCAGCAGAAGACAACACTGGGTGCCGTTCCTCTCAGTTAAGAGAAGGCAAATGAGGCTACAATTTGCAAGGGCTTACCAAAATTAGATTGTATGTTGCCTAGTCTGATGATTCTTGAATTCTGCTGCAACATTTGGATGGTAGGGTCAGAATTTGGTGTTAACAACACTAAAGCATGGTTCCATCTTGCCCTGTATCAATGCTTCGGGCTGGTTATACTGGTGTAATGGTGTGGGGTGTATTTTCTTGGTACACTTTGGGCCCCTTAGTACCAACTGAGCATTATTTAACTATCACAGCCTACCTGAGTATTGTTGCTGACCATGTCCATCACTTTATGACCACAGTGCACCCAATCTTCTTATGGCTACTTCCAGCAGGATAACTTGCCATGCCACACAGCTAGAATGATCTCAAACTGATTTCTTGAACATGGCAATGAGTTCACTGTACTTAAATAGCCTCCACAGTCACCAGATCTCAATACAAAAGAGCATCTTTTGGATGTGGTAGAATAGGAGATTTGTATCATGGATGTGATACAACTTTGTGATGCTATCATGTCAATATGGACCAAAATCCTGAGGAATGTTTCCAGCACCTTGTTGAATCTACGCCACGAAGAATTACGGCAGTTCTGAAAGCAAAAGTGGGTCCAACATGGTATCAACAAGGTGTACCTAATAAAGTGGCTGGTGATTTGGTTGAGTGTAGTTAATGACTATGTGGTTAAGAAAAGAATTCTTAGACTTAGTCTTCTATTTTGTTTTTCTTATGTTCAATGACTAAATGGTAATCATTAATCTTTCAGTTACTTGCATAACTGTTGGTTTCACTAGACTTTTGTGTGCAATTATTGTGTTATTTGTTGTAAATACCGGTGACTTATTTAATTGCTGTCCGGATCATTCATCAAAGGTGTGTAGAGAACGGTGGTGAAATATTCTGAAAGTATAGTTTAGTGTGGCTAAGTCTGAACTCTACTTTGATTGTGCAACTTGTTCACTTCTTGGTGTGACCACAACTGTTGTACACATTTTCATTTCCAGTGCGCTCTAGTGCCATACCATCTTTTTGACTGCTGTTTAAACAAACTGCTCTCTTTAGAGGTTGAAAAAATATTCACAAATGAAGGAATTTCTTACACAATCCTGTCCACAGATAACTTAGATTAACAGTTAAATTCTTGACTTGGAGGTAGAGCAGCTCCCTTACTTTAGAGTCTCTTCAAATTGCTAAGCTTTAAAAATGGCTAATGTTGGCAAGAAATCAAGTCATGTGTATATTATTTATGTGGATTTTCTTACAGTTTTGTGAACCATAATCTGGTAGCTATACACCTCTAATTAATCATAATCATATCTGGTAAAATTTACAGGAATTAAAAGAATAGCCTGAAGTTTTCCACTATGTTCTACTATAGTCTTGTTAAAACAAATACTGGGAAAACCTGCTTGGGTAATAGAACTGTGCTCATGAAAGTTTTCTGCACACATAAAATTTTATGCTACTTCCTGAAAATGTGCTACCAGACTGATTTGGATTTCAGTCTTCTTACATCTACCTCCAAATCTGTCCGTGAATATATGGGAAATAGCAGGGGTTAGGGGTAGTAGGTATGTAGCATACAAGAACATGTTTCCCTCATCAGCTATGCTGCTTTACTTACTAAATAGTAATTATATCACACATTATGGACACTCTGGCTTGTACAAAGGGATAGAATGTCAAGCATACAAAAATCAAAGTGTATATTACGCTGTTCAGATACTTTAACATTAGAATTATCAACGCTTACGAAAAAACTCGTAAATCCTGCCCACCTTAAATCAGCTCGCACCTCTCCATCAGCGTCTTTTGTCTAGTAAATGTGTCGATAAGCCCAAGCAGCCTGCTATACCATCCCCCCCAGCGCCGCAGAAACAGCAAAAACCTCTCCCAACTGAAGCCTTGTTTATCAGGGAGTCAGGTACCTAGAGCTGTATAGGCTAAAAATGTATCTTTATTTGGAACACATGCATTTCCCATGTGTTCTGTGTCTTATATGTGAGTGGACGGAATAAATCTGAATAAAAAAATGCTAACCTTTACAAGTACCATACATTTACACCGGCTGTTACAGACTCAAATCAAATGAATATTTTTATTGTATAATAGTAAGTAGTCACAACAACAAGCCACACTAACCAGATTTCTCTTTCTTCGGTTATAGTCTTGGACAAAAGTGCACTTGCTCTGTTTTGCACTTGTACTTTTTGTGAAAGTGTTTATTTGATATTTGGACTTCAGTCTTCACAAATCATACACTTGTCAAAATTTTGTTGTTAGTACTAAAAGGTACTAAGGTATGTGTTCAACATTTCTTGCATTTCCTGTCATCCTACATTTACATAGATCTTTGTAGACACGGAACACACATGAAATGCATGTGTTCCAAATAAAGATATATTTTTAGCCTATACAGCTCTAGGTACCTGACACCCTGATAAACAAGATTTCAGCTGGGGAGGGGTGGTGGTGGGGGGCATAAGTGGGGTTTGGGGAATGGTATAGCAGGCTGCTTGCTGCTTGGGCTTATCGACACATTTACAAGACAAAAGACGCTGAATGGGGAAGTGCGAGCTGATTTAAGGAGTGTTTTCGTAAGCTTTGGTAATTCTAGTGTTAAAGACCTAAAAAGTTAATTAATTTTCAAATAAATTAGCCAAACTTCCAACAACCACACTTACTTCTTTTTAATGTTAGGACAGAGCTTGAGGACATCTTCTTTGCAGGCCATTTTAAACTTGTAAGAAAAACGAAAGTCCTTCATCTGAACCTGTTTTACAAGAAGAAGTTTTAATCAATATAATAAAGACAGATGGAAAACATAGATGCTTTTTTAAAAACTGCAGGACAGCAGCATACATCCTGGGGATAAAAGAGGTTGCTCTAAGCATTTAGGGTAATATATAGTACTGAATTCAGGTTTGGAGATCCTATTTGCCAACTCTCCTTCCAGCCAGTTTATCAATTATAGTCTAGTTGCTACCAAAAAGGAAATTGCAATAGTTAAATAGAAAGCTTGCTACAATGCTCAATTTGTGGAGCCAAACAGATAACAATGTCGTAATTTTACCAATTTGATTTGTTTAGTAAAACATAATAAGCTATTTATACTGCTTACCAGAAATACAATTTTGGTATTCTGGGAAACATAATTCTAGCATTTTGTCTTGAAAGTTGTTGCAGTGTTCTGCACCTGTACTTGGTTAGGAGCGCTGTGCAAGAACAAAATAGTTTGTAATACTATATAGTATTTCCGAGGTGGCAATGATAAGAATGGCCATTTCCCTCTGTGAAGAGGATTACTTGTGTTCTGTTTTGTGTATTGTATTTACCCCACTTTGACACCCAATACGCACCCAACCTATCTGTAAAGGGGTCTGACTCTGAATCGCTCTACCCAAGATTTCTGCTATTTATTTATTTATTTTTTCCCCTACAATGTTTTTTTTTTGTGCGAGTTTGTTCTTATCTTCTTAGGGAGTCAAAGCTGGGGACTGGTCATAAAATGGGGCCTGTTAAAGCCCATTGAGAAATTCCTTGTGTGATTTTGAGATATAAGAAATAAAATTGTTGTTGTTCAGAAAAGACAGCCAAGGAAGGAAAAGGAGGAAGTGTTGCACTATATGTTAAAAATAGTATAGAAGAAGGGAGCACATAATCATTGTGGGTTAAACTGGTAGAAGAAAGCCAACGATTTAGAGCTTAGTATAAGCTGCCAAACTTTGGACCACAGTATATTATTTGATCAAATAAGACATTTGTACAATAAAGCTGGCCTAGAGATCATGGATGATTTGAACTTTCCGTATATATTGATCGGGAAACTCCTATTGAAAATAAAAACGAGGAATATATAAAGGGTGCAAATGACTGTTTTCTCAACCAGTTTGTTTCAAGCCAAACACGTCGTAATGTCAGATTTCCTCTTTCAGTACAACCTAATTCCAAAAAAGATGGGACACTGTGTGAAATGTAGATAAAAACATTTTATTCACAATAGAACATAGAAAATATATCAAATGTTTAAACTGAGAAAATGTACCATTTTAAGAATAAGGTAATTTTGGAATTAATGGCAGTAACACAGCTTACAAAAGTTGGGGCAAGGCCATGTTTACCACTACATAGAATCCCCTCTTCTTTGAACAGTATGTAAACATCTACTAACTGGGGAGACCAACTCCTGGACTTTTGGGAAAGGAATGTTGTCCCATTTTTGTCTGATATAGGATTCTAGCTGCTCAACAGTCCTGGGTCATCATCGTTATTTTCATTTCATGATGTGCTAAACATTTTCAATTGGTGAAAGGTCTGGACTGCTGGCAGGATTGTTTACTATGAAGCCATGCTGTTGTAAAGGATGCAGTATGCGGTTTATGCAAGGCCTTCCCTGAAAAAGATGTCTAGATGGGAGCATATGTTGCTTCTAAAACCTGAATATATGTTTCAGCTAGTGCTGGGAGGTATACCAGTTCATACACAAAAACCATTTTTTATTTTTGTTATGGTATGGATTTTTACTATACCGCAACACTGGTTTAAATAGCCTAAACAATGTTCAGAACCTGGTGCAGCAGGAAACTGCTTAAGGGGGGACCTTTTTCACTGCTACACCACTAAACATGCATGAAACAGAGTACATGCATTGGTGGAGGTATTGAGCAGTGAAAATGGACAGAGAACATTCCAAAACTGAAGCTGTAGCAGACGATAAAGTTGAACATGATGACACAGAAGAAATTTTGCCGAAAAAAGGAGCCATGTCTGTTGTCTGGAGATACTTTGGTTTTAAAAGGTCGGATGTGGACCAAACAACTATTTACTGCAAATGCTGTTGAGCTAAAGTTGTCGCCGGAGGCGGCAACACGAGAAATTTGCTGCACCACCTTAGCTGCAAACATGCTTTGGACACAGGCTTCACACAGCCCTACAGTAGGTATGTAATAATTATTAAAACAATAAACTATTTTAAGTAATGGTAGTAAAAACATACCATAGTAATAAGAAATGCACAATGAATGTGTATATAATCAATTTTCTGTTATCTCTATTATCAGTCAGAACAAGTAGTCCCCTACTTACGATGGTTCAACTTAGATTTTTTGAAGTTACAATGTCGAAAGTGAGACGATAATTTAAATAAAATTGTGTCTTTTTCTTTCGGCTGCTCCTGCTAGGGGTTGCCACAGCGGATCACATTCTTCCATATCTTTCTGTACTCTGCATCTTGTTCTGTTACACCCATCACCTGCATGTCCTCTCTCACCACATCCATAAACCTCCTCTTAGGCCTTCCTCTTTTCCTCTTCCCTGGCAGCTCTATCCTTAGCATCCTTCTCCCGATATACCCAGCATCTCTCCTCTGCACATGTCCAAACCAACACAATCTCGCCTCTCTGACTGTCTCCCAACCGTCCAACTTCAGCTGACCCTCTATTGTACTCATTTCTATGCCTATCCATCCTCGTCACACCCAGTGCAAATTTTTAGCATCTTTAACTCTGCTACCTCCAGCTCTGTCTCCTGCTTTCTGGTCAGTGCCACTGTCTCCAACCCAAATAACATAGCTGGTCTCACTACCGTCCTGTAGACCTTCCCTTTCACTCTTGCTGATACCCATCTGTCACAAATTACTCCTGATACTCTTCACCTATTCCATCATGCCTGCACTCTCTTTTTCACCTCTCTTCCACAATCCCCATTACTCTGTACTGTTGATCCCAAGTATTTAAACTCATCCACCTTCGCCAACTCTACTCCCTGCATCCTCACTATTCCACTGACCTCCTTCTCATTTACACACATGTATTCTGTCTTGTTCATACTGACCATTCCTCTCCTCTCTAGAGCATATCTCCACCCCGCCAGGGTCTCCTCAACCTGCTCCCTACTATCACTACAGATCACAATGTCATCAGCAAACATCATAGTCCACGGGGACTCCTGTCTAATCTCGTCTGTCAACCTTTCCATCACCACTGCAAATAAGAAAGGGTTCAGAGCTGATCCCTGATGTAATCCCACCTCCAACTTGAATGCATCCGTCACTCCTACCGCAGACCTCACCACTGTTACACTTCCCACGTACATATCCTGTACAACTCTTACGTACCTCTCTGCCACTCCCAACTTCCTCATACAATACCACAGCTCCTCTCGAGGCACCCTGTCATATGCTTTCTCCAGGTCCACAAAGACACAATGCAACTCCTTCTGGCTTTCTCCATCAACATCCTCAGAGCAAATATAGCATCTGTGGTGCTCTTTCTTGGCATGAAACCATACTGCTGTTCACTAATCACCTCACTTCTTAACCTGGCTTCCACTACTCTTTCCCATAACTTCAATTTTATTCCCCTGTAGTTACTGCAGTCCTGCACATCCCCCTTATTCTTAAATATCGGCACCAGTACAGTTCTTCTCCACTCCTCAGGCATCCTCTCACTTTCCAAGATTTCATTAAACAATCTGGTTAAAAATTCCACTGCCATCTCTCCTAAACACCTCCATGCTTCCATAGGTATGTCATCTGGACCAACGGCCTTTCCATTTTTCACCCTCTTCATAGCTGTCCTTACTTCCTCCTTGCTAATCCGTTGCACTTCCTGATTCACTATCTCCACATCATCCAACCTCTACTCTCTCTTGTTCTGTTCATTCATCAGCCTCTCAAAGTACTCTTTCCATCTGCTCAACATGCTCTCCTCGCTTGTAAGTACATTTCCATCTTTATCCTTTATCACCTTTACCTACTGCACATCTTTCCCAGCTCAGTCCCTGTCTAGACATTCGGTACAGGTCCTTTTCTCCCTCCTTAGTGTACATCCTCTCATACAACTCATCATACGCCTTTTCTTTAGCCTTCGCCACCTCTCTCTTCACCTTGCACATTATCTCCTTGTACTCTTGTCTACTTTCTGCATCTCTCCGACTATCCCACTTCTTCTTTGCCATTCTCTTCCTCTGTATACTCTCCTGTATTTCCTCATTTCACCACCAGGTTTCCTTTTCCTCCTTCCTCTTTCCAGATGTCACGCCAAACACCCTTCTTGCTGTCACCCTTACTACATCTGCTGTAGTTTCCCAACTGTCTGGTAACACCTCACTGCCACCCAGTGCTTGTCTCACCTCCTCCCTAAACTCAACCTTGCAGTCTACCTTTTTCAACTTCCACCATTTGATCCTTGGCTCTGCCCTCACTCTCTTCCTCTTCTTGATCTCCAACGTCATCCTACAGACCACCATCCTATGCTGCTTAAGTACACTGCCACCATTTTACAGTCTTCAATCTCCTTCAGTTTGACTCTTCTGCATAGGATGTAATCTACCTGTGTGCATCTTCCTCCACTCTTGCACGTAACCCTATGTTCCTCCCTCTGCTTAAAATACATATTCATCACAGCCATGTCCATCCTTTTGGCAAAATCCACTATCCTCTGACCTTCTTCATTCCTCTCCTGGACACCATACCTACACATTACCTCCTCGTCTCCACTGTTCCCTTCACCAAAATGCCCATTGAAATCCGCTCCAATCACCACTTTCTGTCCCTTGGGTACACTGCTCATCACTTCAACTCACTCCAAAAATCTTCTCTTTCACCCACTGCACACCCAATTTGCGGTGCATATGCACTAACCACATTCATCATCACACCTCCAATTTTCAGCTTCATTATCATTATTCTACCTCCAAAACACTCTTGACATACTGTTCCTTCAGAATAACTTCTACCCCATTTCAATCTGAATCCACCTCTGATCCACCTAGCCTTACTCCCCTTCCATTTAGTCTCTTGCACGCACAATACCTTACCAGTCAAAAACCTTCAAATTTACCAATTTTAATTGTGTAAAATATAAATTTTCAAGTTGGTGCAGCAAGCAAACGTTTCTGTGGGCCGAGCGATGCAGTTATGATACATTGCCGGAAACTCCCACATTGTGAAATTCCTCATTCTAGCTAGCGATTGATAGGGATCAGTGATTTTGTTGTTACAGCACTTTTCGATACGCTTTTGCTAGAAGGAAAGTTAGCTTTGTTGATATGACCTCGATTCCCTGTGCGTGCGTGCGTGAGTAGCGAAGAGCAAACAGCTTCTAAAATGGAATGTGGAGAGATACCAAAGTGAATGCTCAAAGCAAAATAATACGTGGATGACTTTTTGTGTATTATCACTGAATCAGACTCTGACTTGTCGGACTCCGATTTTGATGCAAGTGATCTGGAGATGGAGATCGAAAACGAAAGTGAGGTACCGATCCTGTAGTTGATGCACCCACTGCAACGTTCGCGTGGGAGGACAGACACTTACGATGGCAGCAGGTACAAACCATACTGCATCTCACTACAACTGCCACCCCTGTGCACCTGTCTCACAAAGACAGACAGGCAGCCAGACCACCATGCATTCCTGCTGGCTTAGCCTGAAGCAAGGTCCATATTAATGCAATTTGCTTTAATGATGGTTCAGTTGGTAAAGATGTCATCACCAAGTTGCACTTGTTTTATTTTATTTTATTTGGTGACTACTGTGTAATGTACCTGGGCTTGAAGCCTTGATGTAATAGAATTATCACTGGAAGTTGCACTATTATTTATTTTACTGTTATTATTTATTAGTTTAAATATCATGCAGTACAATGATGGTAAACCCAGCACTAGTTTCAGCATTGATGGTACCATTCCAGATGTGCAAGCTGCCAGTTCTATAGGAACTAATGCACCCCCGTACCATCAGAGATGCAAGCTATTGAACTGAACGCTGATAACAATCCAGATGATCCATCTCCTCTTTTGGCCAGAGGACGCGGTGTTCATGTTTTCTAAAAAGAATTTCAAAACTTTGATTCATCTGACCACAAACCAGTTTTCCACTTTGCCTCAGTCGATTTTAAATGAGCTTTGGCCTGGAGAAGATGGTAAGCGTTTCTGGAACACAACCTGCATTTGTGGATGACACGGTTGTCCCTAGTGTGTGCTTGGTGTGTGGGGGTGTGTGCCCTGCCTGGGGTTTGTTCCTGCCTTGCGCCCTGTGTTGGCTGGGACTGGCTCCAGCAGACACTCGTGACCCTGTGTTAGGATATAGCAGGTTGGAAAATGACTGACTGACTGACTGACTGTGAACTGTGTTCATTACTTCTGAGAGACTCCGTCTCTCTAAGATGCTTTTTTTTTTTATATCCAATCATGTTACTGATCTGTTGCCAATTAACCTAATTAGTTGCAAAGTGTCCCTCCAGCTGTTTCTTTTTAGTACCACTTCTTTTTCCTGCCTTTTTTACCCCATCCCAAGTTTTTTGAGATGTGTTGCTTCCATCAAATGCAAAATGAGCTAACATTTTTCATGAAATAGTAAAATCTCTCACTTTCAACATTTGATATTTTTCTATGCTCTATTAATAAAATAAAATATGGGTTTATGAGATTTGCAAATCATTGCATTCTATTTTAATTTACATTTTACACAGCTTCCCAACTTTTTTGGAACTGGGGTTATACAATAAAGACCGAATAAAAAAAAAGAAAAAAAAAATGATATGCCTTAAACAATTCTGATTATAACACAATCAGATTTTATTATTATCAGATCACCTTTGAAAAATGCAGAAATATATACCAAATGAAAATTTATAACTTGTGAACAGCAGACTTTATGGGAACAAGTACATAAAAACAAAATAGGAAAGTAAAAACTGTAAATTACAGGTGGTGTCATTTTCAGAGACCTTTTGATTCTTGCTCAAAATAAACACCTTCTCAAAATCAGCCATTAAAAGGGCAAATAAAAAGCTAGGTTACATCATAAAAATCGCTGAATGTAATTGAGAGACATTATGCTTAGACTATACAATGTGCTACTGAGACCACATCTAGAGTATGGAGAGCAACCCGGTGCATCTCAGGACTTATGGACATGTCCTACTCTGATAGACTCAGAGAATTAAATTTGTTTAGTCTCAAGCAGTGGAGACTACTTACTGACCTAATCCAGGTATTCAAAATCCTCAAAGACCTTGATAAATTAATGCTGCATTCCATTTAACTCGGAAGATGGAGCAGAGAATGACATCAAACTCGAATTGATCATGTTCCAGAAAACCATTTGGAAAACCAAAATGGATTTGCCCAGGAAAACCTTTGCTGTGATTGCTCTAATAGAATAAATATCAATTGATAATGCTTTACGTTGTACTTTGCGTATCTAAACACTGCAGTAACATATTCACAAACAGAGGTGTGTGCGACAGATTTAATGAGACACAAATGGACAGAAGTGCTAATCTATACTAATAAAAGGCAAAGCCCTCACTGACTGACTGACTGACTGACTCACTCATCACTAATTCTCCAAACTTCCCGTGTAGGTAGAAGGCTGAAATTTGGCAGGCTCATTCCTTACAGCTTACTTACAAAAGTTAGGCAGGTTTCATTTCGAAATTCTACGTGTAATGGTCATAACTGGAACCTGTTTGACTGACTCACTCATCACTAATTCTCCAACTTCCCGTGTAGGTAGAAGGCTGAAATTTGGCAGGCTCATTCCTTACAGCTTACTTACAAAAGTAAGAAATTCTATGTGTAATGGTCATAACTGGAACCTGTTTTTTGTCCATATACTCTAACGGAGGAGGCGGAGTCACGTATCGCGTCATCACGTATTACGCCTCCTACGTAATCACGTGAACTGAAAACGAGGAAGAGATTTACAGCACAAGTCAAACGCGGGAACGAAGATAAATGACGTTAATTGTTGACTGTCTTTTAATACTGTGTACTTGAGTGTCTTTTAATACTGTGTAAGCATACATATTAACACATGTGCAATTAAACGTGTGCATTTACGGGGTGATTTCTCAGGCTTAAAAGCTCGCCTTTTATTAAAAAGGTAAATGCAAACTCTTTTCATTCTGAAGGGCACAAACCACGTTAGATTTCAGCCGTTAAACGCGCAAAAATGTCAGTACGCCAGATAAATAAGCGCAACATATTATCAGTTGTATTGTATGCTTACAATATATATAGAAATGTGTTAATCGTTAACTAATATTATGGGATGGTGTTTTTCGACTCGCGCCTTGATTTAAACGATTGCATGTCTTGGTGGGTTTGCGTAGCTTATTGTCAATATCTTTACACCTCTTTTTAAGACTTAATTTAAAAAGGTTTTCTTTTCTTCTTAATTAAAATTTAAAAGCAATACTTCACCGCTGCGAAGCCCCTCTAGCGCTGACGTCCGACGTTCGATTACCATAAGCGAGTGCAGTGAGTGTGTACGCCTGATGAGCCAAGAATAAGGGGGAAAGAGGTGTCGCATACTCTTTGCATTATTTGACAGTAAACTATTTTCATCCATTCTATGATCTGCTTCTCACAACTGAAGGCACCGTGGCTGATGTTACCTGACTTGCTGGCCAACCATAAGCGTTACCTGGTAGGTAACCACCCACTCACTTCACTCCCTTACGGGAATCGAACCTCGGACGTCAGCGCTAGAGGCGAAGCCCCTAAAATTGCGCCACGGCGTGTGGTTCGTTTATTTGACAGCATGTAGATTGAGGTAATTACATTCACGGCATTTGTAGTCTGATTCACAATCTGATTGTATGGGTGGTTACCTACCAGGTAATGCTTATGGTTAGCCAGCAAGTCAGCTCGAAGTGATCACTCGAGTGAAGGCAGCTTCACAAAAAAACAGATCCTTAACAAACTGTTATTGGTATATTTTCCCTCAATTTTAAAAGGTTTTCTTTTCTTCTTAATAAAAATTTAAAAGCAGTACTTCGCCGGTGCAAAGCGTGGGGATTTGAGCGACTGACGCATACACACATATTCATGAGTGCAGGTACTTCAGAAAGAAAGCACCGTGTAAACCTAAACTTTAAATTAAGTTCATAGACCTACAAAAGGTTGCCATTGATTTGAGGCAAGATTGCTTTTCTCATGTACAACTATACGTTGCATTCTTAACAGTAAGCTTGCACGGCTTGGTCATATTACAACCTGAGTGCTGAACTGACAACGTCGTAGACAAACAGAACTATAACAATTGTAATAAACAAACAAAAAAAAAGCGAAGAACCCTTGGATTTAATAAAAAGGCTCCTTCCTTGGCGAAGCAAGGAAAAAGGAAGACCTTATATGGCGTTCGTTTATAAAACAGCGGAAAAGCTGTGTTAAGGCTGCTTCACAAAAAAACAGATCCTTAACAAATTGCTATTGGGATATTTTCCCTCAATTTAAAAAGCTTTTCTTCTTAATAAAAATTTAAAAGCAGTACTTCGCGGGGATTTAGATATAGATATATATATATATATATATACATAGATAGATATAGATATATAGATATATATATATAGATATATATATATATATATATATATATATATATATATATATATATATATATATATAGATAGATGTATATAGAGATATAGATATATATAGATATACATATATAGATATATATATATGTATGTATGTCTATATATATATATATATATATATATACGTAATCTTATAAGTACTGCCTTACTTCTCTTTAAGAAAGGAAGATGTAATGATACTTGATTTAAACGATTCCATGTCTTGGTGGGTTTGCGTAGCTTATTGTCAGTATCTTTACACCTGTTTTTAAGACTTATTGACTGAAACGGGCTTTCACGATAAAAGTTAGGGCTTTGCTACAGGATACACCCTCCACAAGTTAAGCAAGTAAAAATAAAAGTGTATATTTCTGTTTTATTTAAACTTTTTAAGTTTGTATGCATAGCCCCATTTGGCTGTTTTAGTTTTTTTTTTTCCTTTCTTCAGTAATATTTAATCTCCTTAAAGAAAAAGAACATATGCATTTTACTTTTTTTGTATCTCTTTAGTAATATTTTAGTGTAAAAGGATAACCAGTATTTAAACCTTTTATGTTACTTTATAAAGTTATTTTACACAATGTTGAAAAATTAATAAGAAAGCTACATAATTTGGCAGCTGCTGCTTTAATTTTCAATGAAATGAAAAAAGCTCTCCAAGAGAAAACCTCAATGAAGAAGAAACAGTTTGCACTATCTAAAAATGAGAAACCCTCATTTATAAAGGTTTGCTGCAGATGACTTAACTGAAAATAAATTAATTAATACTTCCTATGTGTATAATACTGCAGTGGGTTGGCACCCTGCCCGGGATTGGTTCCTGCCTTGTGCCCTGTGTTGGCTGGGATTGGCTCCAGCAGACCCCCGTGACCCTGTGTTCGGATTCAGCGGGTTGGAAAATGGATGGATGGATGGATGGATGTGTATAATACATATTTATCTATTTTACTTATGCCTTTATTCCAGCAACTTGCAACATCTGAGGTACAATTTGTTACATTACTTTTGTTTTTTGCAGCACAGGCAGGTGAAGTGATTTCCTCAGGGTCACACAGTGGTGTCAGTACCAGGATTTGAACTGACAAGCTCCGGGTTTACTGAAATATTACTGAAGAAAGAAAAAAAACGAAAACAGGCAAATAGGGCTATGCATACAAATGTCCATCCATCCATTATCCAACCCGCTATATCCTAAATACAGGAGCCAATAAGTAGATATGTATATATACAGTATATATATATATATATATATATATATATAGACATACATATATACATACATTCACATATATATATATATATATATATATATATATATATATATATATATATATATATATATATATATATGTATGTCTATATTTATATGTATATATATATATATATATATGTAGATATGTAAATTTGTATATGTATGTATATATGTATATGTGGATGTGTATATGTAGATATGTGTATATGTAGATATGTATATATATGTATATATGTTTATGTATATATATATATGTTTACATAACCTCTTTAACACACTACATCTCCGCTGCGAAGCGAGGGTATTTTGCTAGTAAACCATATAATACTACAGCTTTCACAAAAGTTTGCGGTTGTCGCAGGAGGCTGGGGGACAGACCCAGTCGGTACACCTGCAGGGACCGGGAGGTGGCGTATTCGTCCTCCGGGCCATGAGGGGGCAACCGCCCTGGATCAGGAGAGGGCCACGGAAGGGGAGCAAGGAGGCTCAAGCCCGGGGGCGCCCCGAGCCTCATGGAGCCCGGGAAGCATCTACTTCTGCCACACCCGGGAACATGGACGATGAACCTTCCAGGGACACCCGGAGTGCTTCCGGGTGCTCTCCTGACACTTCTGCCACACCAGGAAGTGTCGTCAGGAGGAGCACATGGAGCCCATCCGCGTGAGAATAAAAGGGGCCACCTCCCTCCAATCAGAGAGCTGGAGTCGGGAGTGGGAGCAGGAAGAAGCTCACGTGGAGGGAGGAAAGGCGGCCCGTGGACAGAGAGAGAGAAGCCCAGAGGAAAGTTGATTGGTGCGAGGAGCACAGTGTGCTGTGCGGGACAGTGGCTCTGAGGCTAAGGATCTGCGCTGGTATCCCGAAGGTTGCCGGTTCGAATCCCCGTCACTGCCAAAAGAGATCCTACTCTGCTGGGCCCTTGAGCAAGACCCTTAACCTGTAATTGCTCCAGGGGGCGCTGTACAATGGCTGACCCTGCGCTCTGACCCCAAGGGGTATGCGAAAAAACTAACAAACACTGTTGTAAGTCGCTCTGGATAAGAGCGTCTGCTAAATGATGTAAATGTAAATGTAAAAGAGTGCTTAATAAACATGTGTTTTGTAAAGATGTGGTCTCCGACTGGTGGTGTCCGGGCATGTCTCACACGGTTTATGTTGCCATTTTGGATTGATGATATGAACTGATGTTGGATAAACTCAGACTTGATAGACCAGCCCTGAGTTTGAGTTGGAAATCTGAGTTAAGGGGGCATTCAGATTAAAAATTCTATCTAGGAAATCTGAAATTCTGATTTTACAAAAAATGTACTCTTAAAATTGGTAATCTCTATGTATTAGAGAAGTATTATAAGCACATGAGAAAAGTAGACACTGTATTTTAGTAAGTATTAAGATGTAAGAGTAAGGATTGAAAAGGCTTATGCCTACACAATTTTTATAATTCTGTATGAGCCAGAAACCAACAATAGTTAATTAAGCCAAAGGTTAGATGTGTAGGAGAGCTGGAGAAAGATTCCCTTGCTTAGAGAGGGAATGTGAACTCATTGGCTGTAAATAATGGTAGCAAGCTAGTGGGGAGTAAGGACAGGCCTTGACAAACAGAAATTATGGTCAGAGATGGGTTTGACACCCCGTTATCTAAGAAATATTAGTGAAATTAATTAGAGGCAAGATTAGAGCAGTGAAACGAAATGAGTCAGATGAGGATGAATAACGGCTTGTATAGTAAGATTGGCAATAAATGTAAGTGATGCCTATGGCTGCTCACTCATTTCCCATTTTAAGCAAGTCTGTATGTGCACCATAAAATAAATCTTGATTTTGCTGCCTGTCCTGAGACTCCTCCTTCAACAATTTCTCATGTCAAATGGAATGCTGCCTAAATCCAACAGAACACTTTCAACTAAACAGTGAATATATACATGGACATCAGTGGAAATTATGAGGAACAGCATTCAGGACTGAAGCCAAGAATACGTCTTTACTCAAAAAGTTTTGTGAATTTGGAACAACTATGAGACATGCAGTTGAACCAGAAACTTTGACAACCTTCATGAAGGTTGAGATGGATGAGATATTAGAATATTTTAACTAGAAGCTAAACAAACAAGCTTGATGTACTGAATGTCTCCTCTCATCTGTCAGATTTCTTATGTTCTTGTATTTTAACCTACTAGAGTGTAATATTTTATAGTAAGCTGTGTGGCTTTTTCAGCAGTAGTAGTAACTGGGAAACATTGCAGACAAAAATAAATTGAAGTTTTAGGGAGAAATAAGGTACTTTAGGAATTCAATATGTTCATGTATGTTTTCCATTCATACTTTTGCATTCATTGCATCTTAATTCTAAGATACAGATAAAGGTAGGGGACAGAATATGCCATAACATCACAATAGATCAAGTGGGTACAAAGTATTTTTGACCAAATACAATGATTACCTACGAAAATACTGTATATAACTATAAAAATGGTTAAGTTATTCTTAATCTATAGTTGGCAAACTTTTTTTTTCTGTCTATACATATTAACACTAGCATCCCAGAAGCCTAGGAAAAAACTTGTAATCCCGGCCCACCTTAAATCCCTTCGCACCTCTCCATCAGCATCTTTTGTTTTGTAAATGTGTCGATCACCACAAGCAGCCTGCTATCCCATCCCCTGCCTTGATGGAGCTCAGCTCGGGCAAAAAGTTCTCCCAGTTCAAGCCAAGGATCCTTATCTGCATGTGAGGTTCCCTGGAGTTGTGTAGGGTAAATAATACAGTATAAACTTATTTGGAATACATGCATTTAATGCATCTTCCATGTTTTCAAAGATCTGGGTAAGTGTAGGATTAAAGGAAATGACAGGCAAGAAATGCTGAACACATACCTAAAGCAGAAACTTTTTCCAAGGTATACTAATAATGGCGTGAAGTGTATAATGTGTTAAGACTTTAGTGGAAATATCAAATAAACATGTGCACTTTTATTCAAGAATATAACCAAAGAAAAAAAAAAAAGCATTTTATTTAGCTCCGTCAAGGCGAGGGATGGGCCAGCAGGCTGCTTGATCTGATCGACACATTTACAAAACAAAAGATGCTGATAGAGATGGAGAGGGATTTAAGCTGGGCCGGGATTACAAGTTTTTGGAATTCTTCAGGAATTCTAGTGTTAAATAAGAAAGGATAAGTAAGTGAGAGATCCAGCAATCTCAACAGGTTAAGGTTTGTAAAGTAATACCGTTAGATCATAATCTGGTACTAAATATTTAGTTTTTTTTTTTTTTTTAACCATAAAGTTAATGCTACATGCTTTAAGCATAATAATGGTCTCCTCATAATATAACAATTTTGACAAAACACAAAGTCAGGACTCCCCCTGCACAAATATTGATCATCAAATACCAAATACCATAAAACATGTCAAAATTACCTTTTCATAAAATACAGAATTAAACATAAAAAGAATACTTACCAACTGGAAATGTGTAACACCAACTGAGCACTTCTCATTCATCTCTTTCTGGTGCTTGTTCTGAACTAGACACTCCATTAAGTCTCCTGTATCTATTTGGTTGTCTGCAACTTCCTGTGGGGGGGAAAACTCCTCATTTTAATAGAAAAAACAGAAAATACCAAAATGCACAATAATCATTATTATAATAAATAACTGACCGATGCCTTTATTCAATAGGATTTGCAAAATCAGGATATGGAATAGTTTGACTTTATGCTATCATTAACACATTTCATTTTTCTAACAGAATGGATAATGCAGTCATCGCAATAATATATATGGAGATTTATAGACTACAGTATTAATGGAATACTTATGAACTGGATAGATAGAGACAGAATTAGTTCTGATTTTCTACAAGGGACACATGCAATATAATCGCTTTAAATTACAGAATAAATCAAAAGAAAATTAAAAGAAAACCAAAAGATGTTATTCTTCCAGAAAACAACATATAACATAAATGAACACCTTAATACATTTAATATTAGACAGATAGGTGTGAATATCACAAAAATATATTGCACTGGCACACAAAGCCTGTTAAAACTTGAACTGCCACATATGTTTTCAACACTAAACCAACAAGGCTACACCAAGTGGCTTCTGAATTAATTTTTTCTCACTAATGGCCCATTAGCTTTATATCCTGACAATCTATTGCTCTAACCCGAGTGTCACAGACTGCCTAGTACACCTGAGCGAAAATAAATATCAATCATTTCTTGGCACACAGCATATATTGTTTATAGACATTTTGACTTTAAATGTTAGTATAGCAAAAAAACACTCCGCAGTTGTGTGGCTGCGAGGCAGAAAACTGCTTCAGTATTTATTAGTAAAAAGTAAAACAACACTTCAGTCACCAAGACACATAAAACAGCACACACAGTCACTTTGTATAATTTTCTTTGTTTTATTTTGTGTGCATTCTCCAGTTTTAGACTGCTTTGCTCTACTGGTAGCAAGATTGATCTGAACAGTTGCTGCTACACCAGCAGCTTTCTAAAGTTGCTCTCTGACTAACTGTAAAAAGTAAAACTCTTTTCAATCAGATGGAATCATAAATATTAAATTAACTCAAAGAAATATATTTGTATATATAGTAAGCAGTTTATAAAATTACAGCATTACTTACACGTTTCACAACTAAGGTATTAAATGGTAGGCAGCACGATTAACTGCATGCAATACAGTCCATGTCACCAGCCTGCTGGAATTTTCAGTCTGAACGGCTTGTGCACAAAAAAAAAATGGGAGCACAAGTATGCACTTTCATTTTGCTGCATGTACCACTGCAGGTTCAGTGTCTGTCTGTCTCGACCATTTTGTGCTGTCCTTTCACTGTGGATTGGGAGCTTATTTGCCACGAAAATGCAGTGCTTAAAGTTGAATAAAAAAAAACAAAACAACAGGCCGATACTCCTTGTCGTGTTGAAAATAAACGCATAAAAATTCACACTGGCCAAGTTGCGTTAAATTCCAAGGTATATGAAAAACATAGCAATGTCATTTCAAGTGAGTTTATAGGTGAGTTTTACCTAACTGAAATAACTTGACTGCGATAGTTTTCATTTTTTTTCTTAAATACGCATACTGAAAAAAGTTGAGGTATTATAAGTGCAATATTTTTTCGTTATATTATTTCATAGTTGTTTGCTGAAGACAAGACAGCAATTCACATCTAGGAAACAATGTTCAGTAATGTCAATATCAGCAGCCAAAAGAGAATTTGTCAAGATAAAAGAATATGCAAATGTGGACAAATGCAAGCTGGAGGATATAAACAGAGATGAACATGTTCAGTAATGTCAATAACTGCAGCCAAAAGAGAATTTGTCAAGGTAAAAGAATATGCAAATGTGGACAAATGCAAGCTGGAGGATATAAACAGAGATGAACACCTGGGTACCAAAGTTCAAGGTGTGTGGTAATAATAGGGGTAAACAAATAATAAATTAAAAATAAATATAACAAACAAAAAACACACGTAAACAAAAAAAGAAACAGAAAGAAGATATCTTCAATCACATTTTCTGAAAATTAGTTTCAAAAACATAGGAATATGTAGTGCAGTAAATTAGAAAAAGTCAAGAAAAGACTGGAGTGTGATGCTCATACTGTTGAAATTATCATAGATTTAAAAACACAAGGCCAATTGGCATCAGCTTTTGTGCTTCTAGTGTCAAGACACACATTTTAACAGGGATGCACAAAGTCAAACTGCAACAGCCCCATGTGTTTCCCTGAGTAAATCTGCAATAACCAGGTACTAGTTTTGTAATTGGAATTGACCTTGACCGAATTACCAGAGATGACTGATTACCTTCCTTCAAAACTAGCTGCATTTATCTCTTTCTGAAAGCAGATGAGTCAATCTTTTTTGGGAAAAGCTGAAAACACAATGTGATCTCTTTGTGAGCTGAAAGCAGACAAGCCACTTTCTTTGTGGCAAGAAGTGCCTTGGAGCTGGACTCTAGGGATGGGTGATATTACCATTTCTGAAATCAATACTGATGTAAGTATTATATGTGTCAGTATTTTCAATACCAAGACCAATACTGAGTATTTTCTAAAGAGCATAGGAATTTGTTGTTAAAGATGGTTTTAGAATGGTTAGAATTAATTGATCTGTATTTAAATTAATTAATATTAAGACAGCATCAAGGTCTTCAAAATAAATTTATTACAAAATATATATTAATAGAACAAACATATTTTCTAACCCATTTAATGCAGACCAGGGTCATCGGGGGAGGTGGAGCCTATCCCAGCTAACACAGGGCACAAGGCAAGAACAAATCTCAGAGAGGGCGCCTATCATTTGCAAGGTGAACAAACACAGCAAACACATTCTGCCGCCCAGAATGAACATATAGTACAAAAATAATAGAGACAATATAAACTTATTTTCATAAAAATGTGCTTATTTGTTTAATACACGTAAAACAGGCAATCAACTTCATGAAAGTACTTAAACTGATCCCCTTAGATCATTAACATTTACAAAAAAACTATTTCCATATTTGCATTTTCTATTATATTCAGCCCTTCCGTTTTATCAAGAAAGATTTTGTCATATTAGCTTACATTTAGTTAAGTCTGAAATTTGTATTTAGAAAAAGCAACATTTTTACTCTTAATCCTATCTTGCCTCTATGGGTGCAAAGTAGGAACAATCCCTGGACACTGTACCAGCCCATTACAAGGTGAACAAACACAAACACACACATCAGGGGCCAATTTAACATTGTCAATCCACTTAAACTGTGTGTCTTTGGACTATGGGGGGAGAAAGGATCACAATACAATTTTAATAATACAAAAGTAGAAAAATTATATTTTATTACACTAGATGTTGTTATTAATGCAATTAAAATACTTTTAAATCCACTAAAGTTTGTAATATTTTTATTAATATTTACGGAGGCACATATTTTTCAGAAAAAAAAGATAGTTTCAGTGAAAGTTTGCATCTTCAAATTAGACACAGCTATTAAGTATTTTGCATAGTGTTACATTATACACTATTAATATCTCCTCCATTATGTTAACAACAGACTTTACGTTTCAAAAGCATTAAAGAGTGGTAAATGGCAAAATGTTAAACTTGGCTAAAAAGTTTTCGGCAAATCCTGTCTATATAACTCTGCTAGCAGAACACACAACATATCCCATTCCAAGACAATATGCTTATAATAAATGCCTTCAATATTGCATTCAAATATCTTCCATACTGCCAACTCAGGAATTTTACAAGGTGTGTATCGCTTTGTTGTTAAACAACTTTAACGCAAAAATGATTGGTCAGTAACAATATGCTACAGTAATCTTGTATGATGTCCTAGTCAGTCTCGCGATCAGTGCCATTTTATTTTCAAGAAGGATTTCTCCTGTGCGAAGTGGCAGGTGAATTACTGTCAAAAAAAAAAGCAAGTTACTTGAGAAATGAACTGAAACATTTCTCTCGTGATTTCTTTCCATATGGTAAAGGTTTTGTTGACCAGTACATGCTGATTTCAGGAGTAGGAGTTTGAATTACATCTTGATATACAACAAGCACAAAGACAGGCAGCACAGTAAATCGCTTTCTATTTCACATGCTTTATGCGCCTCTATTCAGCTTGCTCTCACACCACAAATGCTGTGTGAACACCCATCCTCCTTCACCAGCCACCATTCACTGGATGAAATATATGTGGGTGGCTTGTGGTGGATTACCCTTCTGTTTTAAAGTTAAAAGTTACAAGGGTTAAAGACTAACAGCAAGAATATATATACAGTACACCCCCAAAATTCGTGGGGGTTACGTTCCTAGAGCACCCGCGAATTGTGAAAAACCGCAACATTTGGGTGTGGTTAAAAAATGCCTTTTAAATGCTTATTTTTATAGTTTAAACCCTAAATACAGTATGCTCCCAAAGCACTTTAATTTCGTTGCAAACTCAGCTTAATACATTACCTAAAAAATTACCTTAATACATTACCTAAAAACAGAAAGTAAAGGTAAACCTGTATACTGTACAGTACTATACTATGTCTCCCGCAGTGCTAGAATGTAAAATACCGATGTTACCGCTATACATACTGTAATTCATGCAAACACATTTTCTTTGGTATGCGCTGTCGTTTTCTTTGTTATAAGTAGAGTAAATACATAATTTCATTTAATTAAAATACAATAAAATGTACGGGTACTCACCAATGACGAATGATATTGATGAAGTAGCTGTGCAGTACGATGCAGAGGATTTAAAACTCCTCGGGTGGCGCCTCTTCTTCAGGCGCTTCAGGTGGACTCGCATCTTTGGACGGGTCTTCTTCTGGTGGGGTTTCGTGCTGGCTTTTCTTTATAGGTTTCAGGAACATTGTGATGGGAAGTTGCTAAATTATCTCCTGTAGCGAACTGCTGCTACAATTTCTGTGCTTTCTCACGGATGATGTTACCTTCCAAGGGGATGTTCTTCTTCCTGCAGTCAGTGATCCACAATGCCAAGGCAGATTTCATCCTGACGATATTTTTATTCCTTATGATCGTTACCTTTTTGGCACTATCACAGAAACTTACAAATACAGTACTCCAGACCGCTGCTTCGTTCTTCTTTATGTAGCGTGCGGAGCTTTCATTAATGCCATAGTGGCGCGCTACTGCAGCACGATAATTTTAGTTCCTGGAGAAACCTTCTCCTGGAGTGTTTTAAACTTCTTCTGGTGCTGAGGCTCAGTGCCACAAGCCTTAGAAGGTGCAGGGCGATTCAGCGACATCTTGTGCGTTTAAGAATAACAAAATGGAAAACTCGAGGACACTCAGCTGGAGATGCATCACAGGGCAGCAAGGAGAAATGAATAATGCTCTCGGATTGGCGACTTTCACCATCCCAAACGGCATTTCCCTCAGTGGTTGCTTCCTGTTCTTTCTACAGCACAGTATTGACACGAAAAAAGCCATACAAAATTGCGGAGGATATTTGCACTTTCCACTAACAATTAATAGTTAGGTTCTAAGGAAAGATTTCGCAAACAACTGAGTCCGCGAACCCTGAACCGCGACTTTGCGGGGGTCTACTGCATATCTGACGGCAGATACGGTTTTCTTCTTTTTTATTATTCTTTGGATGGATGGATAATACTTTATTTGATCCCAAGGGGAAATAATTTTACAAAGACCCCTAAATAAACAAAGAAAAAAAATGAAATAAAAAACAAACAACCCCTTAGACACACACAAAAACTTCCAGCTTGGATAACAGAGCTGTTGCTGTCAATAGCCAGGTTTCCATCCAAGGAGTTTTTGCGAAAAAATACTTAGCGCTTCAAATTTTTTTACCGATATAGCTGATGGAAATGCTAATTATCGATAAAATGTTGTACATGTCGACATAATATTTTTCCGTTTAACTTTAGCGCATAAATTCCATATCGATACTTCAGATGTCGCAAAAACTACATTGGAAACACTTTTTGTCGGAAAAAAGGGCTTTAACGCAAATAAATGTGTCATATATCATGTGCAATCAAAACGAGAATGGCGGAGCGGTTCGCATGGTCTGATGAAGAGAGTTTTTTTTTGATTAAACGTTGTTATTTTGTATTAATTCAAATTTCAGTTTTAATTAAAAACCTTAAGGGAAACAGGTTACAGTACTAATTCAGTTGTTATCGCACTGAGAAGGGATGTTGAAAGGTAGGCTCACCTGTACAGATCCGATGCTGCAAACACAGCTGCATCATGGGCACTTCCAGGAGTGCCAACGCAAATGTCTCGTATCATGCACCTGTCATCAACAAGGGCCTGGAGAACAATAGATGGCCACCCTTTGCGATTAATGTAATCGCGGTAGCCTTCCGTCGGGGGAAGAATAGGCACATGTGTGCCATCCAGCGCACCGTAAATCTGTGGCACAAGATGCACCAAGGAATTGCGGTATGCAATTTCATTGGCCTCCGCTACAGTCTGAAGTCTGATATAACGCCGCATTAATTTTTCTTTAATAGCGGTGCACACAGCATATACACATCGATGGACGGTAGTTTTACTAACCCCCGAAAGTTTCTCCAACTACTCTATACTCGCCACAGGTTGCCAGCTTGTAAAGGGCGATGGCAATCCACTTTTGGGTTGGAACCGGTGGTCGGTGGCAACCTGTGATGGGCGCAACATCAGGACTGATGAATCCACACAACATCTCAAACGTCGGCCGTGTCATTCTAAAATGTTGCAGCCAGAGATTTTCTGTGAAGTGTCTCTCCACCACCTCCTCCCAGAAGGTCTTATTCCGTCGTCTCTCCCATACCCGTGGGTTTCGTCGCACTGGGGTACTTTCTTCGAGCTCTAGGGCTATCAGACAAGCAACTGCTTCATTCTGCTGTCGTCTTCGTGATATTATGTACAATTCCAATTATTTGTGAAACTGAAATAACAGTAAGCTGGCAAATTTCAAAAAACTGTCTGAATAATCTCTCCATTTCTTTGTTTCTTGGAGGGTGTGTAACGTGGAAAACAAAAGGTAGATAATTTGCGACATACACAAAATTATGTATGGAAACAGCTCAAGGGCAGATTTTTTTCGCAATACAACAAAACTTATGCGACAGTTCGTTTTGGGGGGGGGGGGGATGACGTCATCACGCACACCATTTTATCGATAAAAAGCCAGTTGGATGGAAACAGGCTGGAGACAGCAAATTTCGCACATTTTTTTTTACGTATATTCTGTTTGTCGATAACAAAACGTCGCAAAAAACTGGATGGAAACTTATTGTATAACAGGCTTGTAGTTGGCAGTGAGATGATGTAATACACTGCTCAGATTGTACCATACATTTGGGGGTGGGGTTGTTTGTTATAAAATTTCTTGAACCTCTGTAAAAAGCTTATTTTGTGGTGTAGTCACTTAGTCTCTAAGGTTCATTTTAATGGGTGGATAAGCTAATACTGGAAATGCCAAAATTACTGGCCTTGATCTATATGTACACCTTAAGTTACTTACCTATATGTTATTCACTTATTATTGATATATTAAACATACAAAGCAAGTGAGATGGCCAAGGCTGGCGACCTTTGCTTCAAAACAGGGCAGTCAAGAATACCTTTACCAAGACCAAGGATCTATTGCTGCCCCTGGGCTCTTCCCCTAATAAGACTAAACTTCAGAATACCTTTGGTAAGGCAAGGAACTGCTTTAAAAGAATTGTGAGGTACAAGTTAAATAAAGTTCCCAAAATCCTCCATTTCACATTTCCTTACAGGCATACACACACAGGTTAGTTTAACTGAACTTAAACAGGTAACACTTCTTCCTAATGTTCTGCTGAACATTTGCATATTTCTCTCAGAATTCAATGCTGTGTTAAAATACATTTTATTCTTTTCAGTTCACTTAGCTGATAATTCAAAAGAATAACATATCTTTAATAAAGAAATCTCAATCTGGCCCACAATGTCTGAAACTTTTATCTTTTTCACTATCCCATAGAATAATTGCCTTCATTCACTTGTATTTGCACACCCCCTCACCTGGCTGTTTGACAGTATGATTTCATCACTGAACTAAAAACGGTTTGAAGCTAGGTGTCGCCTCCTTGTGGTTACAACATACACATACATATTGTACACATGCATACATGTTCATGTACAGTATATAGTAACAAGATGCCGAGATAAAACCTTTCTTCAAATGTCAATGTTTTGTTTGCTGCAAATTTTTCAATTTTCTGGCCTTTACAGAAAGTACTGTTTAAGCTTTTTGGCTTTAAAGCAAAGGAGCATTCTTATTATTGCTTTACAGTTCATTTATTTATGTAATCATTTATTTAATATACATTTTTCTGCTGCTATTTTTTCTATTTTTAATAATTACGGTTTAAAATTTTTGCACCTTGTACATCTTGAGTGACTGAAGTGGTAAAGTAGACACATGGCACCTATTGTGGAGAAATGCCACTTTCTTTCTCACAGGGTTAGCATGCACACCCAATAGAGGACAGCATGGCAAGAATAATGCATCGTTAGCTGGTCTGGGTTATATCTGGGGACAGATTTGTGTTATTCATCCTAAATATAATGAGTCCCAATGATGAGTACTGAGGAGTGTTAGGCTGTCCAGGCATCATTCAAACAGTGCCCAAGTGGATAGGGTCTGTGCATGTTTGTGTGTATGTGTGTGTATTAAACACCCTAAGTGTAAGTATTGGTGAGTTCTTACAAATAAAAGTATGATAATAGTGTATACATTAGTAAAAACAGCTTTATTTACGGCTACATCTAACAAAGAGAAAACCACTGGGTACCCTGAAGGCAATGGGAAAAGTTAAGAAAAAACAAACACACATAAAACTCACATGGCAGTAGGTCTGAATGATGGGCTCACAGGCTCTCATTAACAAAGCTTCAATCTGAATGTCCTGAAAAGAAACAAAGAAAAATAAAAAAGTAAAAAAAATTCTAAATAAAACTTCTACAAAGACCATCACAAATCTAAGCACACCCCCGTTAGTAAATGTAAGTAATGATCAGACAGAAAATACAACAACTGACTCATAAAAAGAAACTAGTGTTACCTGGCTTTGCCCGGGAAATTTCTCAAGACAATGGTCTTTGATTATAGCGCTAAGGGTTAACAGGATGCATCAGAAATACTATTTAAGTAACTGAATACTTTTTTTTTTTTTTTTAAATAGCAATGGGGCTAATAATAGTAGCCCATTGGAGTTCCATACTCTTGCACATGTTAATATATTCCATGCAGGTGACGCTGTGGTAATGCTGCTACATCGCAGTAAGATAATCATGGGTTTGTGTTCCCGGGTCTTCCCTGCGTGGAGAGTGCTTTGAATAGTGAGAAAAATGCTATATAAATGTAAATAATTATTCTCAATTGTACATGAATAAAACATTCCTGCCAAAGATCAATTCTTGTTTTTCCTAGTAACTTGGCTTTTGTTGATGGTCACTGCAAACTGTAATGGGCACAGGAAACTGTATTCTTTTGAATTCAAACAAGTAATTAGTAGGAATAATGGGAATTTTGGGTATAATATTATGCCACCCTATAGTAGACTCTGTAAAAGTGGTAGCTTCAGTCATTTTGATCTGTAATCTTGTACTATTACAAAAATTTGAAGGATTTATTTCAAAGCAATTTATTACTTATTAGAACTTACTACATACAGCATTGATGTTTACAGACTGTGCATTTCAGTGTTTCATTGAATGAACTCAAAATTTTATACACTGTACAGAAGGAAACAGGTGAAAACAAATCATATTGTACAATGGTCTCCTCCTTTATGTTGTGTCAGATGAACCCTTTAGTGTGTTGTGCAAGCATTTAAACTGACCAAGGCATGCACTCGTTCCTTCAGACTTGTGATGTACATAGAATTTGAAGTGAGCTGGTATACTGTACCAGCAGTTCCCCATTTCTGATTTGTGAACCTAAGCAATGGGAGCACATTGCAGTCTGTCCTCCATGAGGACACTTCCCGCCCCCTCCAATTTTTAATTTTTTTTGCATATGACAGCACTTTACAATAAGAGTAAGAATAACATATCTTTATTGTTACTATACAATACAATGAAATATCATTTGGAGCAAGCCTATAGATGCCTTAGTTAAAGGTATATAAGAATAGACATTAAACTACAAGAAGCACAAATTTAAAAGTAAACATTAACTATGAAGAACACAGTTGCTATTAAAAGTAAAGGTAAATGCATAAGCATAAATAAATAATAAATGAAGTCACAGTGAGAATTACAGTCAGTATAATGGTCATGAATTCGACATGGTCATGTATGTGTTTGACTGTATCTGGTTGATGCAAAAGTTCAGTTCAATAAGTAGTTGTTCTGTTATAGGAAGGGGCAGTGATTACTGTGCATTTAATAGGCTGATTGCTCTAAGTAAAACCTGTTCTTCAGCCTGGTAGTGTGGGCATGCAGGGCTCTGATGCACCTGCCAGAGAGCGAAAATGCTATGGCCAGTGTATGATGGATCTCTACAAATGTTCTTTGCTTTTATGCTGCAGTGAGTACTGAAGATACCTTCCAGTGATGGTAGCTGAGCACCAGTAATTCTCCGTTCCATTTTAAGGTCAGTTGTCTTATTAGGATTAATGTGGCTTAAAGCTCATCTTACCTCATGTGCATTCAGCACCAGAGTGCATATTTGGGCCACTTACTTGATTAGTTTGGTGATAATCTGGTCGCTGTCCTTATCAAACCGTGCAAAGAAATGATTGTGGTCATCAGGAACAAACAAGTTTCCAATGTTGGTTGAACAGGTTTTACCCTTGTAGTTGCTGATGGATCTAATGCCCTGCCACATGCTTCTGGAGTGAGAGCTGCTAAAATGCTCCTCTATTTTTGCTTTGTAAAAGTGCTTTGCCTCCTTAATACCTTTCCTAGTTTGGACCTAGCTGTTTTCTAGGCCTTTGGGTCTCTCATAATGAAAGCAATGTCACATGAGTTCAGAACCTCCCTGTTCATCAAGGATTTCCTATTAGGGAAAGTATGGATGCTTTTGGCAAAAGTGACATTGTTCATATAGAAGTTAATGCAAGATAAAACAGGAGGCATAGGTATTTAAGTCAGTGCGATTGTCCTTTGTAGCCGCCTGCTTGAATAGTTCCCAATCGGTATCATCAAAACAGTCCTGTTATTGAGTTATGGCTCCCTCAGTCCATATTCTGATTGTCTGCACAGTAGGTTTTGACTGGCAATGAGGGGTTTGTGTGCCACAGTCAAGAACAAAGAAATATGATGTTCATGACGAACAGACTGGGTAGAGTTGGCTAGTTTGTGGAGTTCTTTAGTCTAGCATGGACGCTGGCATGCTTACCACTCATTTGCTTCCTCTGCTGACCAAGTGGGCACAAATATGCTGAAAAGCTCATCTGTGATATTGGGAGGTGGTGGTGGAATAAAGCGTTTCATTCCAATATCCACTATTTCTTGCAAGCTGTAGGGCCTATGTTATGTGAACTATTCTAGACTGAGTACAGTTGCTCACTGGGCTTAAAAGTAAAATAGCAATGATAAAAATGAAGAACAAAGCGATATCTGAACTGAGAGCTCGGGCCAGCTGTCTATTCGTGCCATCCATGCACAATCCCACTTGCATTTGCATGCATTTTACAGCATCGCGAGGAGTATGAAGATGACAGAATAGGGAGAGTGCAGTGTATACTCACAAGGGGGCCACTTGCTAACCACGTCTTCTTATACAGTCTTGTCTAACTTTTCTTTGTCCACTTCACATCTCATTTTCCATGCAGCTCATCACTAAAATTAGACTACACAGACTTGAGGATTTAGTTAAAATAATGGGAAGCATTGTGATTGGCACTCCAGTTTTATACCTCTGGCCGACGGTTTTTGAATCCTGGTGTGGCCCCTATTTGGGCTGAGCTGTCTAGGCGTCTGGGTGCGATTTTTTGGGTAATCTGGTCTTCCTTCCATAACCCAAAGTTGTGTATTTGACATTTTAAACTGACTTGGTATGAGTGAGCGAATCCTGAAGAGGTTTCTGAAGAGGGCAGCTCAGACAAGGACCACTTGGAAAGAGCTCCAGAAATACTTGGAGGCAGCAGTTACAATTGTTACAAGGAAAACAATAGGGAATGCACTCCAACCTGCGAGACTCCATTACTGAAGGCATGTTGAAGTTTCTGCGTGGGTTTCCTCCGGGTGCTCCGGTTTCCTCCCACAGTCCAAAGATATGCAGGTTAGGTGGATTGGCGGTTCTAAATTGGCCCTAGGGTGTGCTTGGTGTGTGGTTGTGTTTGTGTGTGTCCTGCGGTGGGTTGGCACCCTGCCCGGGATTGGTTCCCTGCCTTGTGCCCTGTGTTGGCTGGGATTGGCTCCAGCAGACCCCCGTGACCCTGTGTTCGGATTCAGCGGGTTGGAAAATGGATGGATGGATGGATGTTGAAGTTTGTTTAAAGTTTGCTATACAACATTTGCACAAGCAAATGCAATAGTGGGAGAATATAGTCTGGTCAGATGAGACCACAGCTGAACTTTTTTTTATCTGTCATACTACATACATACCACATTTGGAGGTGAAATGGCACTATACATCACCCAAAAAAACACTAAACATACATAGAAGTTTGGAGGTGGAAGAATCATGGTGAGGGTCTGTTTCTCATCTTATGGTACTGGAAGACTTCATGCAATTGAAAGAACGACGAATGGGGCCATGTACCGAGAGATTCTTAAAATGAATCTGCTGCCATCCACCAGGATGATATGAGGATGATACTGGGGTAGACCTTGAGCAAGGACAACGGTCCAAAACATACAGCAAAGGAAACTGTCAATTGGTTTCAGAGAAAGAAAATCAAGCTGTTAGAATTGCACAGTCAATCACTTGACTTAAATCCAACTGAACATTTGTGGAAGGAACTAAAGACCAGGGTTCACAAGCGGGTTCACAACATTTAAATGTTGAAATAAATCTGCCAGATATGCCAGTTTTGCACACCACTCATCACTTGAAAGCAACTTAGCGTCATCACACCTCTCATTTGTCAAAAACACTTTTAGTTCCTCCCGCAGCTCATACACACGGGCTAAAAGTTTGCTACGGGACAACCACCGGACCTCCATATGCAGCAATAGCACTTTATGCTCCACTCCCATTTCCTCACACAATGATGCAAACATGCGACTTTTTACAGGTCTTGTCTTCACAAAGTTTATAATGCGCACAACAATACAAGAGCTAGGTCTGCTGGTAATGTCTTGGCAACAAGTGCCTCATGGTGCAGAAAACAATGCATCCCAATAACATCTGAATGTTGCTATTTCACTCTGCTTACAAATTCTTTGGTGCGCCCGAACATGGCAGCTGCTCCATCAGTGCAAACACTTACGTAGTTTTCCTACTTAAGTCCTTCTTGTTCAAGGTACTTTGATACAACTCAAAAAATTTCCTCTCCTGTTGTTCTTTCTGGCAATTCCTTGCAAAACAGGAAGTTTTCTCTGATGGTGTCTCCGTCTACAAAGCGCACATTTGCCAAAAGTTGTGCATGTCCACTGATATCCGTAGATTCATCGAGTTACAATGCAAATTTTCCACTGATGTGCAACTTTTCCAAAATGATCCTTTCAATGTCTGCAGACATGTCATCAATACGTCTGGCTATTGTATTATTTGAGAGAGGGACTTGGGCTATTTCTTTAAAAGCGCCAGGGCTGAGCATCTCATTTACAATGATTTTGCAGGCAGGTAGTATTAATGTCCCTGCCACCGTGTGCAGCCGTTTTGATTTGGCGATGAGTTTAGCAACTTGGTAGCTAGCTTTGAGAGCTCTCTCGTTCATGTTTGTGGTTTTCCTCACTAAAGCTGCCTGTTTCTTATCCTGTTCACGAAGTTGAATAAAATAGTCTATTTTCTTGTTTTGAAGTGACTGGTGTTTTGTTTGGAGATAGCGTTTAAGTTTGCTAGGAATCATGGTACTGTTGGACAGCTTTTCCCCACATACCAAGCACAATGGAATCGGCTCAGTTGGTTCCCCGGTAAAAGTAAATCCAAAGGAAAGATAACTCATTGTATTGTCTTGAGCTCACCTTTTTTGCTTTCTTCTGACCACTAATACTAGGGCCTTCATCTGGGTCACAATTTTCTCTTTTCAGATATTTATCCATCGCTATCACTGCTATCACAGCCAAAGCATCACTAATTCTTTTGTTTGAATGGCAACATGTAGATACACAGATTAATTAGCCATCTGCTGCCACCTAGTGGAAGAGTATTTAATTGTTCTGCCTGTTACTGTCGCATAGACGAACAAAGACAAATTATATGCAGTAAATAAATAATAATTTTCAGACCAATTAAGTGAAATTGGATAATTTTCCATGGAACACCTGATGATCTCTCATGGCACACTAATGTGCCATGGCACAGTGGTTGGGTATCACTGGTGTAATGCATCTGTAACTAATTATTCGTATTTTTTACTTGTTTCTCTTGTTTGCCAAGTATGGGTTTTACTTTGCTGGACAAAGTTTGTATAAGATTGTATGTATGCAAGTTTGATCATAAAAGAACCTGCCTTCTCCTTAATGCTATTAACACTAGGATTACCAGAGTCTATGAAAAAACTCGTAGATCCAGCCCACCTTAAAACCGTTCGCACCTCTCCACCAGCGTCTTTTGTCATCTAAATGTGCTGATAAACACAAGCTGCAAGCAACCGGCTATTCCATCCCCCCCACCGACTTAGAATGTGCACGAACTTCTCCTAGCTCATGCCTTGATTGATTATCTGGGAGTGAAGTGGAGTTTTAGAGTGGAAATAATAGATCGTTATTTGGAACACACGCATTTCATGTGTGTTCCGTTTCTACAGTAATCTGTGTAAACACATTGTTAAAACAGAAACTTTTCATATTTTAGTAATAAATGTTACAAAATGTAGGAATAAACTATAAAATGTGTGAAGCCTGAAGTCCAACGATCAAATAAACACTTTCACGAACGGTTCAAGAGTTGTAACGGTCGACCGGAATATGTGTATGTACCTGTACGATTGTACCTTTTCCCATACCTGTTTTAGTGGTATGCCTTTATGTTTAGGGCCGGCCCTTTATACAGAGGGAGGGGAGCACCTGGCTTGGAGGGCCAACAGACTGTACGGGGAGGAGCTATCCGTATTTAAATAGGTGGCGGGAAAAAAGAAAGGAAGAACTAGGAGAGAGGCCATAACAGGAAAAGGCACGAGGGAAAGGATTAACACCTCTTGGATATCGTCAGGTGAACCCGGGTTCATTGCCAGTCAAATTCTTTTTACTTTCGGGAGGAAGTCATACGGGAGAGGACTTGATGGGCCAGCACAAGGAACAGTTAATCAGAACATTTCCTGGAATAAGAGATATGGTCACCTCCTCATTCCCCATTACAGACTGAGCTCAACGCTACCGTACAGTTAAGACTTAAACTATAAATTCATTGTTTTTTTTTTTTTGTGTTTCCATTTGCTGAAATGTTTATTAGTAATGTATGTTTTCAAGAGTTTGTGTCATGATTTGTGTGGGGAAGCGCTGCAGTGCGATATTATGTATATAAGGTTTTTTTTGTTGTGGTCATGGTGATAATGTGCATTGTCTTTCAATAATCATTTGACTTGACCCTGCTTTCACTGGTGTGTCTCCATAATTGTAGTGGTGTAGTAGAAAAGTAGTGTTGGTCACTCGCACCCCGGATTTTTTTTTTTTTTTTTTCTTTTTGCTGCCTCTCAAGGAGGGCAGCGCGTATTATAATCGTGCCGGAACTGAGTGCGGTATAGAGTGATACAACAGCTTCCGTGGCGTAGCTGTAAGATTTGCTGACTTAGAGCGAAGCAGACTTTCCGTTCCTCAGAGACCCAAGTTCGATTCACCGCTGGGGAGAAAATGTTTTTTTTTTTTTTTTTCTTTTTAACCTTCGCGGCTCTGCCAGCCTGCCTGAACTCCCTGTCTATCTATATAGTAATAACAGTACTTTTATTATTATATAGCAGCTTCCCCGTCTGCCTATCATATAGTGCCTTTCCTTCCTATCTATATATCTATCCCCTTAGCTGTTTTTTTTATATATCTATTATACAGTGCCTTCCCTGTTTATTTATATACAGTATCTAGTGACTTCTCTGCCTGTCTGTCTGTATGATTGCATATAGCGCTGAAAAAAAACACACGGTCACTGATTACAAACCACATGATGAAAGAAAGACAATATATGTGAAAACATCATCGCAGTAATGCAATATTATTTGAAAACGAACAGCAGCAGATCAGGTTTGAATATACGCCCGATCTGACGCTGTTCGTTTTGAAATAATATTACATGTACTGTGTGTTGAAACTGCTGCACTGAATAAGCTGACTCCTTCTGTAACAGCGTCAGCGTGTATTCAAACCCGATCTGACGCTGTTCGTTTTCAAATAATATTGCATGTACTGTACTATTTTAGAATAAAAACATACATTTGATTTCAGTCAGTCTGTAACAGCCAGTGTAAATGTATGATAATTGTAAAGGTTAGCTTTTTTTTTAAATTCAGTTTTATTCTCTCAGTCGCGTTCATGATCTCTCCACCCCCCCCATCTGACACGGCTGTTTTCACAGAAAGACATGCTATAGCTCGAATGTTATTTATTTGGAGAAGCACTATAGCTCGAATGTTATTTATGTAGGGAAGAAAGTACAGTGTCAGGTGCTCATTCAGTGTAATAAGAACCATAGCACAGAGAGGTGTGTGCACTGCAAGAAGTACACATGTCGTAAATGTAGGAAGGGCGGGCCTTGGGTGTGTGGGAACTGTTAATATTTGAATGTGATGATTTTATATAGCACAGATCGGAAATCAGCAGTTCTTAGCATTGCACCACGCAAGCTGTCGTATCAACCGCCTACTGTAACTTGCTTTCTTTTTTCTTCGGTTATAGTCTTGAATAAAAGTGCACTTGTTTTGTTATACTTGTACACCAACATATGTTCCTGTGTTTGAGTGACACGGGCATGCTCAAAAAAATACACGTGTAATGCCACGAAAAGTGCACGCAGAGCTATAGTGCGTCTTTATTTGAAAATAGGAGTGTCAGGTGGGGAAGGATCCTGAACACGACACAGAATGAAAAGTGAATTTAAAAAAAAAAACACAAAAAAAAAACAAAGCTAACCTTTACAAGCATCATAAATTACACCGGCTGTTACTGACTGAAATCAAATGTATGTTTTTATTCTAAAATAGTAAGAATTAGAGCAGTTCTCAAAACGGAGTCGTGTGGGATTGAACTCATGACCTTTTGATTACCAGTCAGTTTCTGATACCATTACACCACAGAAACAGTTGTTGTAAATGTGTTAATGTGGCATGCTAAGGCGGCATTTTTTTTTTTTTTTTTTTTAAATAAAAGCGTACTTGTTCTGTTATATTTGTACCTTTTGTGAAGGTGTTTCTTTGATATTTGGACTTCAGGCTTCATACATTATATAGTTTATGCCTACATTTTGTCATTTACTGCTAGAATATGAAAAACGTTTCTGTTTTAAAAATGTGTTTACACAGATTACTGTACAAACGGAACACACATGAAATGCATGTGTTCCAAATAACGATCTATTATTTCCACTCTAAAACTCCACTACACTCCCAGATAATCAATCAAGGCATGAGGTAGAAGAAGATCCTGCACGTTCTAAGTCGGTGGGGGGATGAAATAGCCGGCTGCTTGCAGCTTGTGTTTATCAGCACATTTAGATGACAAAAGACGCTGGCGGAGAGGCGAGAACGGTTTTAAGAAGCGATTTAAGGTATGACGGATCTATGAGTTTTTTCGTAGGCTCTGGTAATTCTAGTGTTAACAATGTACAGTGCATCCGGAAAGTATTCACAGCACATCACTTTTTCCATATTTTGTTATGTTACAGCCTTATTCCAAAATTGATTAAATTCATTTTTTTCCTCAGAATTCTACACACAACACCCCATAATGACAACGTGAAAAATGTTTACTTGAGATTTTTGCAAATTTATTAAAAATAAAAAAATTGAGAAAGCAAATGTACATAAGTATTCACAGCCTTTGCCATGAAGCTCGAAATTGAGCTCAGGTGCATCCTGTTTCCCCTGATCATCCTTGAGATGTTTCTGCAGCTTAATTGGAGTCCACCTGTGGTAAATTCAGTTGGTTGGACATGATTTGGAAAGGCACACTCCTGTTTATATAAGGTCCCACAGTTGACAGTTCATGTCAGAGCACAAACCAAGCATGAAGTTAAAGGAATTGTCTGTAGACCTCCGAGACAGGATTGTTTCGAGGCACAAATCTGGGGAAGGTTACAGAAAAAATTCTGCTGCTTTGAAGGTCCCAATGAGCACAGTGGCCTCCATCATCCGTAAGTGGAAAAAGTTCAAAACCACCAGGACTCTTCCTAGAGCTGGCCGGCCATCTAAACTGAGAGATCGGGGGAGAAGGGCCTTAGTCAGGGAGGTGACCAAGAACCTGATGGTCACTCTGTCAGAGCTCCAGAGGTCCTCTGTGGAGAGAGGAGAACCTTCCAGAAGGACAACCATCTCTGCAGCAATCCACCAATCAGACCTGTATGGCAGTTTGGCCAGACGGAAGCCACTCCTTAGTAAAAGGCACATGGCAGCCCGCCTGGAGTTTGCCAAAAGGCACCTGAAGGACTCTCACACCATGAGAAAGAAAATTCTCTGGTCTGATGAGACAAAGATTGAACTCTTTGGTGTGAATGCCAGGCATCATGTTTGGAGGAAACCTGGCACCATCCCTACAGTGAAGCATGGTGGTGGCAGCATCATGCTGTGGGGATGTTTTTCAGTGGCAGGAACTGGGAGACTAGTCAGGATAAAGGAAAGATGACTGCAGCAATGTACAGAGACATCCTGGATGAAAACCTACTCCAGAGCACTCTTGACCTCAGACTGGGGCGACGGTTCATCTTTCAGCAGGACAACGACCCTAAGCACACAGCCAAGATATCAAAGGAGTGGCTTCAGGACAACTCTGTGAATGTCATTGAGTGGCCCAGCCAGAGCCCAGACTTGAATCCGTTTGAACATCTCTGGAGAGATCTTAAAATGGCTGTGCACCGACGCTTCCCATCCAACCTGATGGAGTTTGAGAGGTGCTGCAAAGAGGATTGGGCAAAACTGGCCAAGGATAGATGTGCCAAGCTTGTGGCATCATATTCAAAAAGACTTCAGGCTGTAATTGCTGCCAAAGGTGCATCGACAAAGTATTGAGCAAAGGCTGTGAATACTTATGTACATGTGATTTCTCAGTTTTTTTATTTTTAATAAATTTGCAAAAACCTGAAGTAAACTTTTTTCACGTTGTCATTATGGGGTGTTGTGTGTAGAATTCTGAGGAAAAAAATGAATTTAATCCATTTTGGAATAAGGCTGTAACATAACAAAATGTGGAAAAAGTGATGCGCTGTGAATACTTTCCGGATGCACTGTATATGCACCTCTGGAGTCTAATGTTTCAGGCAACCAGCACTTAAGACACTGTATGTTTCGTTTTGCTTTGACTATCTTTACAAATTTTTTTTTATTCACACTTCTGCTGTATGGTGTAATTAAAGTATAGTTCATAAGATAACTATGATGAAAAAGTATAAATCATATATTAAATGAAATACAAAATGAGGTGTAAATGAATTAAGTACCACATTTACAGTGAATAAACGAGTTGGTAACAGTTCAGAAAAAATGCCATTATTGCTCATTTACTGCTGTGTAACAAGACCATAAGGGATTCTTTTAGTCTTAATTATATTTATAACGCATCACCAAATATGTTACTCATCTATTTTCACTGTAGCATATTTAGAGCTTTGGACATGCTGGTACTTTTACTTACAAACATGGAGGATTTACAGGTCTTATACTGAAATATGCAAGATCAAAAAATTCTCGTTTACTGTAAACCACTTCTAACCATTTCAAACTGAGGTAGTAGGCCACAATGTGCAGATGAATAAGCATTTCACTGATATTTTGTATTATGAACTCCAAAAGAATTCAGGGTTACCAAATGTGCATGCCTTTTCTAGGATAATGTGCAAGTTAAATATGAGTGAAAAAGTAATATGCAGGATATCATCACTCTGAATATTAATGCTGTTGCCAAGTTTAGAGAGGTAGAGATAAAGAGATAAAAGCAGTGGTATACTACAGTACGTTTGTTTCAATAGAACCTGGGGTTTGAAATGGCTTAACTATGTATATTGTTTTTTAACCATATCTTAAAAAAATTTAACTTAAAAACTACACCAATTTTGGCAGTGGAAAATGACTTCAAGACGACAAAGTAATCTGATCATTTATGACTTGGCCTGTGTTATTTACCTCAGACTCCAACTCTGTTAGATTGCCCACAATCTCTCTGCAAGAAGTCATCAGGTCCTCCATGTGATCCTGCAGACACTCGAGTTCCTGTTTGAATGGTATGAAAAACAGCAAGCATTAGGGCTTCTGACATGACAGACCATGTAAACATATAGATACATTTTGCATTTTGATCAAGACAGGAAACATCTTTGGATGGAGAACTAGTGCATCAGAGGGCACATTCAGTCACATAGAGCACATATATACATTCACTCCTACTAGGATAATTTTAAGTGGTCAATTTGATTAGTACTTGTACTTTAAATGTGTAAGTAAAACATGGGCTATCGGGGGGTTGTGGGGGGGATTTTAAACAGACACTCTTGAGAACATGCATTCTCAAACTTCACAACAAACTATGGTAAGACTAGGATTTGAACCCAGTGTCCTGCCAAACTTAGACACCACTACTAAGCAAAGTGTTACCATGCAGATTAAAAAATAAAAACCTAAAGTACTTAACTAGAAATAAAAGCTTTCCAGGGAGACATGGTAGAATGTGAGGAAATTAGGATATCTATGGCAAAGACATCAAGTATCTACCTGTCCACTCTCCGTCTTCTCACTACACCATTTGCCCAAGTCTTTCATGCATCTTTCTTGCAAGGAGGGATCAAGTTTCACATCAAGAGCACGCTGGTGAAGTATTCGCTGAACCTCAGCCTTGCAGTCTCGTGATAACTGTTGGGAGATGTGGGGTATAATATAAAAAAATAAATAAATAAAACTCTTTTATTCCATTTTTGCAAATATAGCTCTAATACAATTTTATTTAATGCCAATCTTACTAACTTATAACATTAAGCTTGCAAGTATTCTGTTTGCAAAGAGATCTTTACATTAAGGATGGCTACCAAGACGAAACTGGAACATAAATATATGTTGTATACTAAAAAGAGATGTTAATAGAAAAAAAAACTCATATGTACAGTATTTCTAAAAAATTATACAATTCTGTGTTTAAACATTTCTGGACATACAGTACCAGATTAAATTTGTTTTTTAAATATTCAAATTGGAAAATATTATATTAATTTAACCTTGATTGACAAATATGCAGAAACCACACAGCAACATAAGAAATATGACAAACGAGAGGGGACCATGCAGTTCTTCAAGCTTATTTAAGTAATAGCTATAGCTGAGCTGTCCCAATCTCATCCATGTTAAAAAGTTGTCTTGGTTTTTGTTTCAAATACACAACTCTGAAGTTTGTTCCAGAGTCACATAACTCTTTGAAAAGAAGTGCTTCCTGATTACAGTCTTAAATGCACTTTCAACATCTACTGTTGTCCCTGCATAAGTGATTCACCACTTAGTTGGCAGAATTTGGCTGGATCCACTTTATTTATGCCTTGACAATTTTGAAGGCACGGATTAGGTCCCTATGCAGTTTCCTCTGCTTAAGACTGAACAGGTTAAATTCTCTGGGATGTGCCTGTTTGCTCTCCTTTGCAAAGTTTCAAATACTGTAGGATCGGGAGATGAAATGTTAGACAGAAACTGAGCAAAATTTATAACTGAAATATCAGTCCTATCTTCGCCCAAAGCCTAAATCGTATACCAAAAAAACATAGATAAGACAGTAAAGCGGGAAGTTGATAAAGCAGGTGAAAAGAACAAAAAGCAAAGCAAATGAAAAGTACGAGGAGCATTCAACTTATCTACCTCAGTAGGAAAGAGGTTTTTTTTTTTTTTTTTTTTTGTTTAATGTTTTGTTTTTTAATACAGTCTCCTGATAGATCCATCCACTTCATCTACTTTTCCTGCAATGACTTTAAACTCTTAAAAAAATCTTCTGTTTGACCTTCAAACGAGAACGTCACAGCTGCCTTGATGTCTTCATAACTTGAAAACCTCTGTCCACCGAAATACTTCTTCAAAACTCAGAAAAGGAAATAATCTCAGGGAGCCAGGATAGGACTGTAGGGTGGATGGTTCAGCTGCTGTACCCCACATTCTTGGATGGCAGCCTGTAATTGACGTAACATATGAACTGTTGCATTGTTGTCAAAAAGCAGAACACCTGCTGTGAGTTTTCCTTGCCTTTTCTAAAATCATTGCGTTGGCCTAAATCTTATGGTCGTCTTGTGTGGCATCAACACCAGAAGCAAACGTCCTCCAATATCTCAGAAGGCAGTTGCCATGACTTTGCCAGCAGATTTTTCTGTCTTGATCATTTTTGGGGTAAGGTCATGACTTGTGCTTCCACTGCACGGACTCCATTTTGGACTGAGTTTCTCTGTGACAGACCCAAGTCTCATCTCCAATCACCAAATGATGAAAAAAATTCACTTGATCTTCACAGAGCATCTCCAAGTTCTCCTGACAGCAGTAGAACCTTGTGGCCTTCTGACATGGTGTCAGCATTCTTGGAAACCATCTTGTAATGTTTTGTGAATCATTTTCCAAACTGTACCTGCTGAGATGCCCATTTCTTCAGCTATTCGGGAATCCTTAATTTGTCTGTCTGACAACATGAAATCCTCTACTTTCTTGCATATTTCTGTGGAAGTTGCTTCCACAGGCATCCAGTGTAAGGGTCATTTTCAGAGGACTCTCTACCCCCAGTTAAACTGCTTGCTCCAAAATTTTACTTTGTTGGATGATGGGGCAGACTCATCATAAACTGCAGTCATGTATTTCCTTTGTCTTTTTCCCTTCTTTTGTGAGAAATCTTATCACTGAATGTTGCTCCAAATTTAGTATTTTCTTACTTGATTTGAATAAGGATTCTTCTGACATCCTGTCTCTTGGAATATTAGACTCGCTAGTGATGTGTCGTTCGCGAACGAGCCGGCTCTAAGAGCCGATGCCCGTCGAGCAGAGCCGAAGCTTCTGCCACTCCTGCTCAGCTCTGCTGAAAATCCATTTGATTGTACCATTATGTGAAAGAAGGAAGGGGGGCAGACGCTGCAAGGAGAAATCCCACAGCTGATGTTATGCTGGAGTTGAGGTCCTATCTTGAGGAGCCCCTCATCCAAAGAGCTGAAGACCCACTGAGCTGGTGGGAGGCCAAGGCTGCAGTCTACTCACGCCTGGTTAAGGTAATGGTAGGAAGACTTTGCATTGTCGCTACATCGGTCCCCTCAGAAAGAGTCTTCTCAAAAACAGGACAAATAATCACGGAGAGGAGAAATCGCATCAGCCCATCTAAGCTGAGGCATCTGGCATTTCTGAATGCCAACCTGGCCTAAAAACTTTTATTCAAAGAGTCATAGTGTTGTGTTGTTGTTGTTGAGTTTGGCCTTTATTTAATTTGTTTGCTGTGGAAAAATGCATAAAAATTCGTAATGTCTGAAAACAATGAATAAGAAATTGCTTATACACAAACCATTCATAATTGCTTAATTAGGCTAAAATATAAGTATCCAAGTGATACTAAACGAAGAGCCATTCGGGAGCCGTAAGAGCCGGCTCTTTAAAGGGAGCTGATCCAAAAGAGCCGGAGTTCCCATCACTAAGACTCGCACTGAGGCACAACTGTGCATGAGCAACCTTGAGACATGTTACAACATGCTTGCCACTTTCTTTCATACTCAGGTAGATAAATTATTGAACACCCCTCATATTTCATGTCGATCACAGATGACCCAGGAGTGCAAGGTGGTGACCTTTTTTACTGTAATAAGAAGCACTCTCTGACCCAATTAACATAGTTACACCATAACAATTGCACCACAAAATTGTGGTACCCAGAAAATACAAATGGCGTTAGAGAAGTTTTTTTTTTTTTTTTACAAAACAATAATATAAATAAGTTAACAGTGTACCTAAAGAATTACATACACATCCAGTACCGTATTTATATATATTATCTTGAAATAAAATTTTCATTGAAAGGTTTCACATTTTTTGTGTTATGGAGTTTACAACAATATGCCACTGGTGTTCATTTTCTTGATTTATACATACTTGCTTAGGTGCAGGGGAGTGGGAGGAAAGGGGGGTGGGGTTTTTGGCAGTCCTGGTGCAATGCTAGAGAAAAGTTGCGAATATAAAATGTACTTTTTTTTTTTTTTTTTAAATTCATCACTTAAGTGCTAAATAAGTTATCGTTGAATGCCACTAAAACCAAAATGAGTCTCTAGTATCTCTGTATTTAACTTGCCAGTCTGCCAGCCAGCTTACAGTGCTGACTGCCCTCATATGACAAAATTCTACGAAACAGAAGTATAACTATTATCCTTACCCATGATTGCAGTATCTGCTAATTTATGCTAAGAATGCAGCATGACCATCCAAGTAAAGCACTGTGTCAGTTTTTAAGCGAGACAGCAGCTACGGAGATCTTTTTTAGCATTCCAGGAGCAAAGATATAGGTACAGCACTGTTTTCCCACCCTTTTTCTGTGGTAGCACATTTTTTGCACACAATTCTACCAACCACAAAAACATTAAAACTATACATGTGCTCAACTTTCCGAATGTGGGGGATGTGCAAGGAAAGCAGCTCTGAGATTGCCATTCGCAAATATTAACAGTGAGCACTTTGGACACATTTTCCAGCTGCTTCGTCCTTCACACAGGTGGTCCACTCTCTGCCTCATTCCACTGATCCGGGGTCAGAGGCAACTCATATGCTCATTGTCCCTTGGCTCTGCGAAAGTCGCAGGTGAACACACACCCAGGCAGATGGAATCTCTTGGCTAAAGTGCTCTCTAAATGCTGTGTCTGCAACACAGTGATCACAGAATTGCTTTTAGGTCTGCTTCACCAGTTTAGTCCCATCCTCCTCAGACAGGTCTTGACTACCTCAGATCTGAGAGAGACCTCGTCTCTCTCAGATCGGACCCAGGGGCTCTACACTGTTGCTTGCATGGCACGCCAGCTGAAAACCACTTGCGTAGAGTATTATTACCAAGTCATAGATGGCGATGCACAACTGAGGATAGTTTTACTGTATACCCATTTAAGATACTTTTTCAGTTAAATCAGTCTTTAGCAGTGCATTCGAAGTGAACAGTTGTTTCGATCGTATTTTACTTAGACATGTCTGTGTCTCATATGCTATGCCAATCTGAGAATTAATACATTGGCCTCATTTTCTTGTTGTCTTCTTTTCAGCTTGCCTTTTAGGAAGGCATTAAAATTCAGGTTGTACTTACTCAAGTAGCATTTTGTTTAAAGTTCAGGTTTAAGGTCATTTTTTAGGTTTAAACTATGTCATTAATATTTTTTAATTCATTTGTATTGATTCTAAATTAATTTCGTGATTCAATGTGTATTTACTTCATGATTTATGTATTAATTTTATAATTATGTTTTAATGTTAGATGTGATTAATTGCATAAATTTATGTGATTGTTTAATTTTATGTATTTTTTTTATTGATTCCCAGCCCTAATTTTTTTTAATAGGCAATTTCGGAATTGGCATTAATCAAAATCAAAGAGGCAAAAAAAAAAAAAAAAAAAAAAATCAAACATGATGCAATATAAAACCTAGCAAAACTTTAAAAAGAAAACATGTCATAAGAGGTGGAATGGGGATTGAATGGGGTTTCTTTCATTTATTTACATTTTTTAGTTAGCATATCTAGAATTAAGACTGTATTGATTTAATGCATCATATATGAGCCCATCTGTAAATATATTAGACAAGGTCTTAGTAGCAAATGCTTTTAAAAACTGAAAGTGCACTGCTCAAAAAAAATTTATGGAACTCTTTAATTGCACATCTTTTAATCTCATTGTACATGTGTATAGTGACAATAAAAGGCATTCTATTCTATCTTGATGAAGAAAATATTCAAGTGGAAAATCTTTACTGAGAAATACTGTATAATTTGTTGAGAACAAAATGATGCAACAACAGTCAATGGAAACCAAATTCACCAACCCATTAAGGGCTGGATTCAACATCACACACTGAAAATCAAAATCAAAAACTGAAAATCAGAGACTGATCCAACTTTAGTGAAATTCATCATGGCAACTCTGTGTGACTCAGTAGTGTGTATGGCCCCCATGCACTCCCAACAATGTCTGGGCATGCTTCTGGTTAGATGGCAGATTGTGTATTGGGGGATCTCCTCCCAGACCTGGATCAGGTCATCAGTGAGCTCCTGGACAGTCTGTGGCGCTAATTGGTGGCATTGGATGCACCAATACAGAAAGTCACAGAGGTTCTCAACTGGATTCAGGTCTGGGGAATGTGCGGACCAGTCAATGACATCAATGCCTTCTTCATCCTGGAACTGCCTACACACTCCAGCCAAATGAGGCTGGACATAGTCAGCTACAGGAGCAATGCAGTAGGCTCACTGCACCAGCGTAAGGTCTGACAATGGTTCTGAGGATTTCATCCCGGTACCTAACAGTTGCCAGGGTGCAATACTCCAAGGATATGTCACCCCAGACGATCACTGACCCACTGTCAACCTAGTTGTGCTGGATGATGTAGGCTGCATAATGTTCACCATGGTGTCTCTACACTCTTTCATGTCTGTCACATGTGCTCAGTTTGAACCTGCTCCATTCTGTGAGGAGAACGGGGAGCCAGTGTTGTAGCTGCCAATTATGGTATTTTCTGGCAAATACCAATAAAGCTGCATGGTGATGAGCCGTGAGCACAGGTCCCAACAGAGGAAATCCGGTCCTCATGCACACAAGTAGCATGCACACCGGCAGCCAGCTGGAGGTAATTTTGTAGAGCTCTGGTAGTGGCTACTCCCATTCCTCCTCACACAAAGGAGCTGGTCCTGCTGCTGGGTTGATGCCGTTCTACGGTCCTGTCCAGAACTCCTTGTGTAATGGCCCGTCTCCCGGTATCTCCTCCATGCTTGTGACACTGTGCTTAGAGATACAGCAAATCTTCTTGCAACTGCATGTATAGATATGCCATCCTGGGGGAGTTGGATTACCTGTGCAACCTGAATTGGTTGCAGGTACTGCCTCATGCTACCAGTAGTGATAAGAACAGTAGCAAAACTAGAGAAAAATCAGTCAGGAAGGATAAGGAGAGAGCAATTGTCTGTGACCACCCCTGCAAAACCACTTAACTTTTTGGGCGTTGTCTTGCTGTTACCCTCTCCAGTGCACCTTTTGTCACTTTCATTTGAACCAAAGCAAATGAAGTTGATTCACAATCGTTTTTGTTTCCTAACTGGACAGACTGATATTGATGAAGCTTAACACTAGAATTACCAGAGCCTACGAAAAAACTTGTATATCCGGCCCACCTTAAATCGCTTCTTAAATCCGTTCACACCTCTCCACCAGCATTCTTTGTCCTCTAAATGTGCTGATAAAAGACAAGCTGCCAGCAGCCGGCTATTCCATCCCTCCACCGACTTAGAACGTGAGCGAAGTTTTCCCAGCTCACGCCTTGATTGATTATGTGGGAGTGAAGTGGAGTTTTACAGTGGAAATAAGATCATTATTCTAAAGTAATCTATGTAAACACATTGTTAAAACGGAAACTTTTTCATATTTTAGTAATAAATGTTACAAAATGTAGTAGGCATAAACTATAGAATATATAAAGCCCGAGTTCCAAAGATCAAATAAACACTTTCACAAAAGCTTCAAGAATGATTCAACAGCTTCTGTGGCGTAGCGCGCTAAGATTTGCCTCTTAGCGCAGAGCAGCTTTTCCTTGCCTCACAGACCTGAGTTCGATTCCCCGCTGGGGATGAAGTGTTGCTTTTTTTTTCTTTTCTTTTAAATCTCAAACGGACATAAAATTTATACATTGGTGGTATGCACTGTCAATTACTGAGATCGTTATATTTTCATGTGGGATGCTCCTTTTCAAATATTTTTTTAACAATTGAGACTGCAATTAACAGGAACAACTGTCCTTATAACTTATTTTTAAGATCCATAACACACAGACAGACAGAGCACTGCGTAATAGAGAGACAGACAGGCAGAGAAGTCACTAGATATATAAATAAACAGGGAAGCCACGTGTACTGAAAGAAAAAAAGAACATGTGCGTTGTCCTTGCTGCACTGAATAAGCGCAGGCGCTCTAACATCACCCCTCCCCCTCGGCAGCAAGGACAACGCACATGTTCTTTTTTTCTTTCAGTACACGTGGCTTCCCTGTTTATTTCTATATCTAGTGACTTCTCTGCCTGTCTGTCTCTCTATTACGCAGTGCTCTGTCTGTCTGTGTGTTATGGATCTTAAAAATAAGTTATAAGGACAGTTGTTCCTGTTAATTGCAGTCTCAATTGTTAAAAAAATATTTGAAAAGGAGCATCCCACATGAAAATATAACGATCTCAGTAACTGACAGTGCATACCAATGTGTAAATTTTATGTCCGTTTGAGGTTTAAAAGAAAAGAAAAAAAAAGCAACACTTCATCCCCAGCGGGGAATCAAACTCAGGTCTGTGAGGCAAGGAAAAGCTGCTCTGCGCTAAGAGGCAAATCTTAGCGCGCTACGCCACAGAAGCTGTTGAATCATTCTTGAAGCTTTTGTGAAAGTGTTTATTTGATCTTTGGAACTCGGGCTTTATATATTCTATAGTTTATGCCTACTACATTTTGTAACATTTATTACTAAAATATGAAAAAGTTTCTGTTTTAACAATGTGTTTACATAGATTACTTTAGAATAATGATCTTATTTCCACTGTAAAACTCCACTTCACTCCCACATAATCAATCAAGGCGTGAGCTGGGAAAACTTCCTCACGTTCTAAGTCGGTGGGGGGTTGGAATAGCCGGCTGCTAGCAGCTTGTCTTTTATCAGCACATTTAGAGGACAAAGGATGCTGGCGGAGAGGTGTGAACGGATTTAAGAAGCGATTTAAGGTGGGCCGGATATACGAGTTTTTTCGTAGGCTTTGGTAATTCTAGTGTTAATTGACTGTTAGAGTGTGATTATTTGTTCCCTTAATGTTTTGAGCAGTGTATTTTTATTTTACCTTGAAGCTTAAAAAGAACAATTACAATATTTTACTTTAATTACATGGACACTTCAAAGAAAACAAATTCAAATCTTTATAAATTAGATGCTAATTTAGAAACAAGCAGATACTGTACAAATATATTTAACTCACCCTACGTCCCTGTTCCTCTGTGCGATAAGCATGTCGATACAAGCAGGAGAAAATGGCCCCAGGTGGCATAACTTCACTAGTGTCATTCCAGCCATGAGTATGACAAAGTCGAGCAGCATCTCCTTGGCACTTGCGGTACAGAATTGGATCAAGCCTAGCAATATAATCAGTATAACCAATGAAGCCACCATTTGTCACTTTTATACTTACTTTGAAAGATTCTTTTCCATTTACAAGACAAACATGCTGCACATACAGTGGGGCAAAAAAGTATTTAGTCAGCCACCAATTGTGCAAGTTCTCCCACTTAAAAGGATGAGAGAGGCCTGTAATTTTCATCATAAGTATACCTCAACTATGAGAGACAAAATGAAAAAAAAAAAAAAATCCAGAAAATCACATTGTCTGATTTTTAAAGAATTTATTTGCAAATTATGGTGGAAAATAAGTATTTGGTCAATAACAAAAGTTCATCTCAATACTTTGTTATATACCCTTTGTTGGCAATGACAGAGGTCAAACGTTTTCTGTAAGTCTTCACAAGGTTTTCACACACTGTTGCTGGTATTTTGGCCCATTCCTTCATGCAGATCTCCTCTAGAGCAGTGATGTTTTGGGGCTGTCGCTGGGCAACACGGACTTTCAACTCCCTCCAAAGATTTTCTATGGGGTTGAGATCTGGAGACTGGCTAGGCCACTCCAGGACCTTGAAATGCTTCTTACGAAGCCACTCCTTCGTTACCCAGGCGGTGTGTTTGGGATCATTGTCATGCTGAAAGACCCAGCCATGTTTCATCTTCAATGCCCTTGCTGATGGAAGGAGGTTTTCACTCAAAATCTGACGATACATGGCCCCATTCATTCTTTCCTTTACACGGATCAGTCGTCCTGGTCCCTTTGCAGAAAAACTGTCCCAAAGCATGATGTTTCCACCCCCATGCTTTACAGTAGGTATGCTGTTCTTTGGATGCAACTCAGCATTCTTTCTCCTCCAAACACAACGAGTAGAGTTTTTACCAAAAAGTTCTATTTTGGTTTCATCTGACATTCTCCTAATCCTCTTCTGGATCATCCAAATGCTCTCTAGCAAACTTCAGACGGGCCTGCACATGTACTGGCTTAAGCAGGGGGACACGTCTGGCACTTCAGGATTTGAGTCCCTGGCGGCGTAGTGTGTTACTGATGGTAGTCTTTGTTACTTTGGTCCCAGCTCTCTGCAGGTCATTCACTAGGTCCCCCCGTGTGGTTCTGGGATGTTTGCTCACCGTTCTTGTGATCATTTTGACCCCACGGGGTGAGATCTTGCGTGGAGCCCCAGATCGAGGGAGATTATCAGTGGTCTTGTATGTCTTCCATTTTCTAATAATTGCTCCCACAGCTGATTTCTTCACACCAAGCTACTTACCTATTGCAGATTCAGTCTTCCCAGCCTGGTGCAGGTCTACAATTTTGTTTCTGGTGTCCTTTGACAGCTCTTTGGTCTTGGCCATAGTGGAGTTTTGAGTGTGACTGTTTGAGGTTGTGGACAGGTGTCTTTTATATTGATAACGAGTTCAAACAGGTGCCATTAATACAGGTAACGAGTGGAGGACAGAGGAGCCTCTTACAGAAGTTACTGGTCTGTCAGAGCCAGAAATCTTGCTTGTTTGTAGGTGACCAAATACTTATTTTCCACCATAATTTGCAAATAAATTCTTTAAAAATCAGACAATGTGATTTTTTGGATTTTTTTTTCTCATTTTGTCTCTCATAGTTGAGGTACACCTATGATGAAAATTTCAGGCCTCTCATCTTTTTAAGTGGGAGAACTTGCACAATTGGTGGCTGACTAAATACTTTTTGCCCCACTGTAAATATACAATTTAAAAAAAAAAACACAATGAACACACAAAATAATGAAATATATTAATTAATGTAGCTATCCCAATTCCATTCCTTCTTAAATCAAAAAAAATAAAAAATGCACTTTGTTATCTTTACATTATTAACAAAAATATAGACAGGACATAAGATAGTAAATGTTCAATTGTTAAATAAACACTGAATGTTAAATAGACACACTCTTTTCACCACTGCAAATATTTTAAATGTCCTTAATGCTATATACTGTAAAATTTCCCTTGTTGATTAATGCATCTACTGCTGGCTTTTACAAGTAAGCAAAAGTGAGGACCAATTGTCAATGAGCTTTTCTGAAATAAATCGAGCAATTCAGTATCAAAAATTAAATAATAAAAACACCTCAACAACACTACTGTGAAACTTACAAAAATAAAAATCACATATTTTGACATTCCACTGGTCCCACAAATTAAAAATTTATGGTGTTTTTTTTTTGTTAAAATTCAATTTATTAGAATTATCACACAATAAGAAGCTATGAATTTTATAAAGGAACTATTCTCGTAAATCTGTACAGCCCTCTTACAAATACACTGTATATGTTCAGAGGATTTGTTACTCAACCATTTAACAGTGAAAATTACATGAGTGATTTGATGTACACCCTCATTTTCTCTCAGAACGCAAACACAATGAAGAAAAAAAACTGGCTACTGACTTTGCCACACCAAGCAGCATCAATATCCAGTCACTATTTAAGGAATGAATGTGGAGGGGGTACACTCCTACAAGTACTTGGGGAACCATTTTAATAACAAGCTGTACTAAGAGCATAAGAGACTCTTTTTCCTAGGTGACTGCATTCATTTAATTTGTGTAGTGAAATTCTTTAGCATTAGAATTACCAGAGCCTACGAAAAAACTTGTAGATCCGTCCCACCTTAAAACCGTTCTCACCTCTCTTTTGTCTTCTAAATGTGCTGATTAACACGAGCAGCAAGCAGCCGGCTATTCCATCCCCCACCGCCGCAGAACGTTCACTAAGTTTTCCCAGCTCATGCCTTGTTTGATTATCTGGGAGTGACTGAAGTGCTGGAATTTTACAGTGGAAATAATAGATCGCTATTTGGAACACACGCATTTCATGTGTGTTCCGTTTCTACAGTAATCTGTGTAAACACATTTTTAAAACAAACGCTTTTCATATTTTAGTAGTAAATGACAAAATGTAGGCATAAACTATACAATGCATGAAGCCTGAAGTCCAAAGATCAAGTAAACACTTTCACAAAAGGTTCAAGGATGATACAACAGCTTCCGTGGCATAGCGGTAAGATTTGCTGACTTGTAATCAAGAGTCCCCGGTTCGACCCCCATTCACTCCTATAGTTTTATCGTAGACTCTGGTAATTCTAGTGTTAAACGTTCTATAACTCTGATAGCTGGGGCAATTTTCTAAGCTGTAGTGTGCCAGGCCAGTAAGATCACTTCAAGAGAGATACATCGAAATAGCTGATTAAGAAGGCACGCTCAGTTATGGGATCCACTCTTGATTCGCTGAATGTCATACTGGCAGAGACAACGAAGATGGTCATTCTGAATAACTATCTGTGCTACCAGGCAAAAACAAATTGAAATCTAAGTAATAAGCCTAGACTTTAGCATCAATGCTTGCACCAAGCAATGCATACAGTGGGGTAAATAAGTAAGTATTTGATCCCCTGCTGAATTTGTAAGTTTGCTCACTTACAAAGAAATGAACAGTCTCTAATTTTTATGGTTGTATCATTTTAATGGAGAGAGAGAGAGAGAGAGAGAGAGAGACAAAAAAAAAAAATCAACCAAAACTCCAGAAAAAACATTTTACATAAAAGTTATAAATTGATTTGCATGTCATTGGGTGAAATACAGGGTACGTATTTGACCTGCAACAACCCAGCCAGAATTCTTGCTCCCACATGGCTGTATGCCCATGTGGCACACAAATTACAATCAATCAATCAATCACAGATACTCCAAACCTCAACTCATTATGTGTATAAAGCACACCTGTCCACAAAATTAATTTCTTCCATTACAACCTCTCCACCATCATAGGCAAGACCAAAGAGCTGTCAAAGGACGTCAGGGACAAGATTGTAGACCTGCACACTGCTGGAATGGGCTACAAGACCATCAGCAAGAAGCTTGGTGAGAAGGTGACAACTGGTGGTGTGATTATTCAGAAATGGAAGAACTATAAAATGGCCATCAATTGCCCTCGGTCTGGAGCTCCATGCAAGATCTTGCCTCATGGGGTGAGGATGATCATGAGAACGGTGATATATCAGCCCAAAACTACACGGGAGGAGCTTGTTAATGATCTGAAGGCAGTTGTCATAAGGCAGTCACCATGAACACCAATGGCAACACAATGCGCCATAATGGATTGAAATCTTGCAGCGCCCACAAGGTCCCCCTGCTCAAAAACGCACATGTGCAAGCCTGCCTTAAGTATGGCAATGAAAATCCTGTTATGGATGTCAAAACACTAAAATTAAGTTTATAATATGAGAGGTTAGGTTAAGTTTGACTTTGTAACCACTTACACTTTTTCTGTTTGCAATTTCTACCGTTATAAAAAGCCATTATTAAATCTTGCTTGCATTTTATGTTGGTTAGGCCTTCAATCAGTGTTTCAAGTTCACTCAGTATTCAGTTTTGACAAAGTGGAGAGTGTCATTGTGAAATAAGTGAGTTGTGGACCCTGAATTTCTTAAAAGACTGTCTGAACCTCAACTGTATGAAGTGCAATAGAGCAGGGGTCCCCAACCACCGGTCCACGACCCACTACCGGGCCGCAGCCATCTGACAGCCGGGCCGCGAGAGAACTGCCGGCAACGGAGACTCACTCAGACTTTTCAGAACGCTTGGCAGGTGGGGCTTTGCAGTGGCGCAGAGAGAGGAGAAAGACTGAGGTGATAGAGTATTACAACAAAGTATTTTATGGTCCTGACAGTTTCCCCATATGACACGAGTCTATAGAAATCGCGTTACTACGAAGTACATTCAGCAGATGCTTTCATTACAACGAAGTGACTTGAAATGCTTGAATGAATCATCCACAGAGCAGTTAGATCTGTGGTCGCAGCTCAGTTGTACACATTTACACAACGATCCCCAAACAGAAACATTGGAAAAAAAATTCTTTCTTCGAACTTTCCTCGTACTGTTTTTTTTTTTTTTTTTGATGTTTTTGTTTTCTGTGGTTTTCAGTGATACCTTTTACTTATTGCTTGTCAACATTTGAAAAACATCCATTGGAATTTAACTCATTATCACCCTCCTATAGAAACGGCAGACATGAAAAAACGATAACAGTGTTAATGTTTGTGATGTGCAATCTGTTGGAATGGCAAATGCAAAGCATATGTCTTTGTTATATGCAAAAAAAAGAAGAAAAATCTTGGGTTGCAAACGTATGCAAACTGCTTAATAACTTAATAATAATAGAAATGTTATGTAAATTGTGTATAAAACTGCACCCCAATCCCCCCCCCCACGGAAAAATTTGCATCTAATAAAGTGGTCCTTGCCGTCAAGAAGGTTGGGGACCACTGCAATTGAGAACCCAAACTGCAAAGACAACAATCTGTTGTTTTCGAAAACATTTCACAGGAGTTCATGATTACCTATGCTTATGACTAATATTAACGAAGAATTCATATTAAAACATGACAAATTTGCAATGTATTTACATAAAGATATTATCTAATATATGATTTCTTCTTATAGTGCAGAAGCCCTGTCAAACTAATTCAAACACAAATAACTTAATTGCCATCTTAAGTTTCCCTCAACCTTCAATGCAGAGGTGTTTCTTCAAGACCATCAATATGACTTTACTTAATATCAGCGCTTAAATAGTAAAACAATAGGTTAGTGATCTTATCAGTGGAAGTCACTGAGGAAGTAACTCCAAATTATAATTTTTGTTCATAGTTTTGTTAATGTAATGGAATACATCTGTCAAAAGTACTTTGTTGAACCTCAGTGTGTTCATTACAGTGGATTAAATCAGTTTACTGAAAAGTAAATTTACTCAACTGAGTACATTCTGATGTCCTCATTGACAACATATTAGATATAGCTAACTGTTTATTTGATAAAGATATTTTCCCCAGATTCTTTAAAGACCAAAGATGTTAAACTATTAGTAAAAAAAAAAAAAATAAAGTCTTGACTTTTGTCTTTTTTCGTTGTCCCTGACATCCTTAAATTTTCCTGACAAACGCCAAGAAGCTAGTAGCACCTTATCACTGTGCTAATAGCCCACAGTTGTTTTGCAAATATATGGTTAAGCAGAACAGAGCCTGCTACATATCTTGCTCTGTGTTACACCCATCACCTGCATTCCTTTCTCACAACATCCGTAAATCTTCTCTTAGGCCTTCCTCTTTTCCTCTTGCCTGGTAGCTCTATCTTTAACATCCTTTTCCCAATATACCCAGCACCTCTGCTCTGCACATGTCCAAACCAATGCAATCTTCCCTCTTTGAATTTCTCTCCCAACCTTCCAACCTGAGCTGACCCTCTAATGTACTCATTTCTAATCCTGTCCATCCTTATCACACCCAGTGCAAATGTTAGCATCTTTAACTCTGCCACCTCCAGCTCAGTCTCATGCTTTCTGGTCAGTGCCACCATCTCCAACCCATGTAATATAGCTGGTCTCACTACTGTCCTGTACACCTTCCCTTTCACTCTTGCTGATACCAGTCTGTTACAAAATTACTCCTGACACTCTTCTCCACCCATTCCATCCTGCCTGCACTCTTTTTCACCTCTCTTCCACAATCCTCATAACTCTGTACTGTTGATTCCAAGCATTTAAATTCATCCACCTTCGCCAACGCGACTCCCTGCATCCTTACCATTCCACCGACATCCCTGTCATTTACACACATGTATTCTGTCTTGTTCCTACTGACCTTCACTCCTCTCCTCTCTAGAGCATATCTCCAACTCTCCAAGGTCTCCTCAACCTGCTCCCTACTCTTGCTACAGATCACAATGTCATAAGCAAGCATGGTCCAAGGGGACTCCTGTCTAATCTAATCTGTTAACCTGTCCATCACCATTGCAAATAAGAAAGGGCTCAAAGTCAATCCCTGATGTAATCCCACCTCCACGTTGAATGCAACCATCACTCCTACTGCAGTCCTCACCACTGTCACACTTCCCTCGTACATATCCTGTACAACTCTTCCATTCTTCTCTAACACTCCTGAGTTCCTCATACAATACCACAACTCCTCTCAAGGCACCCTGTCATATGCTTTCTCCAGGTCCACAAAGATGCAATGCAAATCCTTCTGGCCTTCTCTGTACTTCTCCATCAACACCCTCAGAGCTAACACTGCATCTGTGGTGCTCTTTCTTAGCATGAAACCATACTGCTGCTCACTAATCATCACCTCACTTTGTAACCTAGCTTCCACTACTCTTTCCCATAACTTTATGCCGTGGCTCATCAATTTTATCCCCCTGTATTTACTACAGCTCTGCACATCCCCTTTGTTCTTAAAAATCTGTACCAGTACACTTTTTCTCCACTCCCCAGGCATCCTCTCACTTTCCAAGATTCCATTAAACAATCTGGTTAAAAACTCCACTGCCATCTCCCCTAAACACCTCCATGCTTCCACAGGTATGTCATCTGGACCAACAGCCTTTCCAATCTTCATCCTCATCATAGCTGTCCTTACTTCCTCCTTGATAATCCGTTGCACTTCCTGATTCACTATATCCACATAATCCAACCTCCTCTCTCTCATTCTTTTCATTCATCAGCCTCTCAAAGTACTCTTTCCATCTGTTCAACACACCCTCCTCGCTAGTGAGAATGTTTCCATCTTTATCCTTTATCACCCTAACCTGTTGCACATCTTTCCCAGATTGGTCCCTCTGTCTAGCCAATCAGTACAGGTCCTTTTCTCCCTCCTTAGTGTCCAACCTCTCATATAACTCCTCACCCGCCTTTTCTTTAACCTTCGCCACCTCTCTTTTCACCTTGTGCCTTATCTCCTTGTACTCTTGCCTACGTTCTGCATCTCTCTGACTATCCTACTTCTTCTTCACCATCCTCTTCCTCTGTATACTTTCCTGTACTTCCCCAGTCCACCACCAGGATTCCTTTTTTTCCTTCCTCTGTCCAGATGTCACACCAATCACTCTTCTTGCTGTCACCCTTACTACTTGTGCTGTAGTTGCCCAGCTGTCTGCCAACTCTTCACTGCCACCCAGTGCCTGTCTTACCTCCTCCCTAAACTCAACCTTGCAGTCCTCCTTTTTCAACTTCCACCATTTGATCCTTGGCTCTGTCCTCACTCTCCTCCTCTTCTTGATCTCCGCCATCCTATAGACCACCATCCTATGCTGCCTAACTACACTTTTCTCTGCCAGCACTTTGCAGTCTTCAATCTCCTTTAGATTGACTCTTCTGCATAGGATATAATCTACCTGTGTGCATCTTCCTCCACTCTTGTACGTCACCCTATGTTACTCCCACTACTTAAAATACGTATTACACCACAGCCATGCCCATTCTTTTCGCAAAATCCACTGTCATCTGACCTTCTTCGTTCCTCTCCTTGACACCATACTTAACCCATCACCTCCTCATCTTCTCTGTTCCCTTCACCAACATGTCCATTGAAATCTGCTCCAATCACCACTTTCTGTCCCTTGGGTACACTGACCATCACTTCATGCAACTCACGCCAGAAATCATCTCTCTCATCCATTGCATAACCCAACTTGCGGGGCATATGCACTAACAACATTCATCATCGCACCTCCACTTTTCAGCTTCATAATCATTACTCTGTCTGACACTCTTTTCACCTCCAAAACACTCTTGACATACTGTTCCTTCAGAATAATCCCTACCCCATTTCTCCTCCCATCCACACCATTATAAAACAATTTGAATCCACCTCCGATCCACCTGGGCTTACTAACCCTCCCATTTAGTCTCTTGCACGCACAATATATCAACCTTCCTTCTCTCCATCATATCAGCTATTATTATTTTCTGTCGATTTATATTTGGGCTTGAGTTTTTACTCATTGACAGCAACATATTTATTGAACGATTTTTTTTTCTTTGGTTATATTCTTGAATAATAAACAATAGCTTAAGTTTGCCAGTGAACATCCAGGCCTCACAGGTGCCTTCTTGAGCATGGAGACCTTGTGGGCGCTGCAAGATTTCAATCCATTACGGCATAGTGTGTTACCAGTAGTGTTCTTGGTGACTGTTGTCCCAACTGCCTTCAGATCATTAACAAGATTCTCCTGTGTAGTTCTGGGCTGATCCCTCACCTCTCTCATGATCATCCTCACCCCATGAGGCAAGATCTTGCATGGAACTCCAGACGGAGGGCAATTGATGGCCATTTTATATTTCTTCCATTTCTGAATAATCACACCACCAGTTGTCACCTTCTCACCAAGCTTCTTGCTGATGGTCTTATAGACCATTCCAGTCATTGTGCAGGTCTACAGTACAATCTTGTCCCTGACGTCCTTTGACAGCTCTTTGGTCTTGACCACTGTGGTGGAGAGGTTGTAATTGAAGATATTGATTATGTGGACAGGTGTGCTTTATACACATAATGAGTTGAGATCAGGAGTATCTGTGATTGGATTGATCGATTAATTGATTGTAATCTGGCACACAGCCAACCTGTGGGAGCCAGAATTCTGGTTGGGTTGTAAGTGATTAAAATGAAACAACCATACATTTTAGAGACTGCTCATTTCTTTGTAAGTGAGCAAACTTACAAATTCAGCAGGGGATCAAATAATTATTTCCTCCATTGCACATGTAAGTCTAACACCTGGTATAAATTTTGGCAAAAGTCAGCGTTTATTTATTTTTTTTAAATTCAGTTTTATTCTGTCAGTGACGTTCATGTGGTACAACAAACCTGCCTCTCCCTCTCTGAGTTGATGCAGTTTATCTCCATTCTTTTCACAACAGCAGCAATGACCACAGTTGGTGCTGCGGTTGATGCCTGCTCAGAACTATTTGTTGCACCAGCAATCAAAGATACGATGCCCTGTAACCACTATCAGACTATCATGCTGTATTTGCACTTTGACAACAAAGACACCTGTGCAGAACTTGTGAAAAAACAACAGATTTGCTGTGATCTTGGACATCTGGCCACGTTTTGTTGAGAACTTTGTTTTGAGTTACAACCCAGGGCAACATATTACTGTTGATGAGCAACTGTTTCCAACCAAGGTCCGTTGTCCTTTCTTGCAATACTTTTCAACCAAATTTGGTATAAAGTTTTGGACTACAGCAGATTTGGAGACAAAGTACATGTGCAATACCACTCCTTATTTAGGAAAAGATCCCAGTCATCCCATGGGAGAAAGACATTCCAAGACGTTGGTCATAAAGGTTATGGAGCTGTTTTCGGACAAAGGCAGAACCATAACAATAGACATCTTCTTCACAACGCTTTCGCTGGCTAATAGACTGCTGCACCGCAACACAACTTTGCTTGACACCATAAATAAAATGGGACAGGAACTTCCACCTGCAGCTAAAGTCACTTTAGTTTGCGAGCTATTCTCCATGCTAGTGTTCAGATCTGGCAGTGCCATGCTGACGGTGTATGAGCTCAAAAAGAAGAAGCCTGTCTGCATTCTCAGTATCATGCACCATAATGCCAAGTATGGGTAATATTGGGGAAAAAAAAAAAGGAAAATAAAAAAAACAAAACATGTTCAAATGACAACTAATGTTCAAATGGCACAGCATTTTCAAATAATGAAGTTTTCATGCATCAATGTGTGTGTCAAGGCTATTATAGTTAACGAAAACTAAAATCAAAACTGAAACTATTATTAAAAAAACATTTTCGTAAACTGAAATAAAATAATTAACAAAATCGAAATGAAAAACTAAAACTAAACGAAACTATTAAAGTAGCTGGAAAGACTAATTGAAATAAAATAATAATTTAATAAAATATTTTTAGTTTTCGTTTTTGAATGAATATTCTTGCCGTTAGTCTTTAACCCTTGTAAGTTTTAACTCTAAAACAGAAAGTCATCCACCACGAGCCGCCCGCATATATTCATCCAGTGAACAGCGGCTGGTGACGAGGGCGGCTGTTCACACAGTATTTGCGGTGACAGAGCAAGCTGAGTGCGGGTGTGTAAAGCGTGAGAAATAGAAAGCGACTTGCGTGCCGCCTTTCTTTGTGCTTGTTGTATATCAAGATGTAATTCAAACGGCTGAAATCAGAATGTGCTGGTCAACAAAACGTTTACCATATGGACAGAAAAATCACGAGTGAGTAACGTTTCAGTTTATTTCTCAGGTGTCTGCTTTTTGTTAACAGCAATTCACCTGCCACTTTGCACAGGAGAAATCGTTGTTACTTTCTCATATACGAAGTATAGTAATCATGAAAAAATTCGACCTCGATATTTTGATGAATCTTGACGTTATAGACTAACCAGTGTCCAACAATACAGTTTTTTGGAATTGTGTGTGTACGCGCACGCATGTATGCGTGTGTCTGTCTGTGTGTATAAACACGATAACTCAAAAACGCAACTAGATAGATGGATGAAATTCGGCATGTGGTTGTTACACCACAATTATAGATCTATATTAACTTTTGGGCCAAATCCATCACCTGGAAGTGGTACTTTACCTGAACACAGACTCTGCAGCTGTATAAATAAAAAAAAATAGAGTATGATTTTTTTCTACTTTTATAATAATTGTTCAATATATGATTAATTTGATTTGTTGTTGATGGTTCCTTAAATGTAAATAATATAAAAATATAATCATTGTCTTGCAGTTTACACCTCAAATATCCATCCCCATATCTGAGTATACACGAAAGTCGAGGGGAGAGCACTCCCGGTTTTTGAAAATAAAACGGCACTGATCAAGAGACTGACTAGGTCATCATACAAGATCAGCATATTGTTGCTGACCAATCACTTTTGCTTTAAAAACATTGTTTAACAATGAATCGATACAAACAAAGGTAGAGAGTCTGACAAGTGATGAAAAACTAAACATATTAATGGGTTTTTGTATTTATTCCATATTTATTAAATTTATATTTTTTAGTTCATATTCACAACTCAAAATACCTGATATTGTGAACGTAATCCATTAGCAGAATTATATTTTAAAATATTTGTCTTCCTTTTTTCAATGTTTTTCTCTCTCAAAATAGATAGTTGAAATTTCATATTCTTTTTGTTCTTAACATTAGCCTTATCATACATATTGCATACCAGGGATTTATCCTGCCTTCAATCCAAACCTGCTGCGGTAGGCTCCAGATTTCCTGCAATCCTACTCTGGATAAACAGGTTTAGGTAATGTATATGTTGTTCTTAATCTCAGATGCTGTCTCTGTTGTTTTATGCCTGTCCGTACTCCTATTACCTACTCATTATGGGTTTACCGTCCTTTATGGTGGTCTATTCAAGACTCACTGCACCTAACCTTGACACTACATGCTTGTTGTTCTTTGTTTCCATCAATATAGCTAGGTGGGGTCTGCACACTCATTCAAGTCTAAGAGCCCTGTTCTTCCTAAGCCCCTGTGATTTTCATGAAAAAATATTTTAAAAATTATAAAATTGTGTAAAATTGTTCATATTCAGTGTCTAGTTTTGATTATGCTTGTTTTTAATCAGACAAAAACAAAACCAGATAGTAAACCAGGCAGTGTAGTAAGCTTCCACTAGCATTAAACTCATATCCAAATTTGTTAAGTGTACAGTTCTGTCTGATTGTGACACAAAACTAACTCCGTAGGTGCTCCATGCCATAATTACTAAAACTAAAACTGAAACTAATATATATAAAAATAAAATAGAAATGTCTTTGTGAAATAAAAACTAAACTAAAACTAAAAATACACGACGAAGAAAAACTAAAACTAAACTGAATTTCCAAGTAAGGTCAGAAAAAATATAGAAATGAAAACTAATATAAAATGGCAAAACTATAATAACCTTGGTGTGTGTGCATGTGTGAGTGGTTACTGGAATATAAAATAAGCACTTTTGCAAAGGTATAATAAAACAAGCGTGCTTGTATTCAAGAATAAAACTGAATAACAAAAAATTAAAGTGACAACAAGATACCAAGAAGACATGATTCACCAGTGTTTGTGTGTCTGGTTATATCCCTTCAGCAATATCTTTAACACCGAGCGTTACAGACTCAAATCAAATGTATGTTATTATATTACAGTAATGATAATAGCAGCACTCTACTCAAAACGAGGAACACCTGGACTTGAACCCGCAACATTTTGATTACAATGCAGCAGTTCTTACCTCTGCACCATCCAAGAAGACATGGTAACTTTCTGTCAATTGACATTTCAGCTTGGTTTTTTTTTTTTAACTCATTGACAGCAACATGTAAATTTAATGATTTTTTTTTTCCTCTGTTATATTCTTGAATAAAGGCGCATGTGTTTGTGTGATATTTATACTAAAGTCTTCACACATTATACAATTCACATCATTATTACTATAACATGGAAAAAGTTTGTTTTAGTTATGTGTTCAACATTTCTTGCTTGATTTCCTGTCATCCAACATTTACCCAGATTGTTGTAGAAACGGAACACACATGAAATGTATGTATTCCAAATAATAATATATTATTTACCCTATACAACTCAAGGCACATCACACTCAGATAAACAGAGATGAGCTGGAAGAACTTTGTGAATGACTTCAGCTGCATCAATGTTGAGGATAGGATAGCAAGCTGCTTGCACTAATTGACACATTTACAAAACAAAGACACTGATAAGAGGTGTGAAGGAATTTAAGGAGGCCTGGCATTATGACTCTTTTCGTAGGCTTTATGGTTTCTAGTGTTAATGCTCCAAACCACTGTCCTACAATTTCCAGAAATCCTAGAGCAATGCTGCTAAAAATCCATGTCCCCTGATGGTCTTGGAGCTATCCAAGCACTGCAAAATATGTACAACTCAAAAAACTAGTCCAGTGGGAGCCAAGTTGTATCACAGAGATGGACAGACATGATTTTTACAGCTTTATTTCTATTACAGATTTTTTCAAAAAAGTTATATTAGAACATTATGTTGTATCAACATTATTCCAGGTGCTACATATACAACACATGTGCAGTGCCTGTACATTTTGTGTGTGTTTTTTTTTTTTTTTAATTGTTTTATTATCAACATTTTTATTTTTTCTTATAGTGCTTGTGTAGTGGTATTAAATTGAAACATTAAATACTGCAGCTTTAAAACAAACGCAGTCCAGTAATCTGCATTAGATATGCATAAGAAACACTTAAAATGCTGTCATTATCAAATTTTCTTTTTTCCCCAGCTATGCTTTTTTGTTTCTCCTAGAGAATTCATGAGTCTTTACTCACATTGCTTCACAAATGAAAAAACTGAATTGCAGTCTTTAGGCATCTATAACATTCTTTATATTTATTTACAATACTTTAATTTAGAGCACCTTATAAATCCTGCAGGAAACCAACTGAGTGTAATATTATAGGTTTTGCAACTACTGAGGACTTCTCTATACTTTATGATGGTGTCTTAAATGTTTCCCTCAGATGTGAAGACTTTTGTGCTCAGTAAGAAAAAAAACAAAGTTTTAAATACGGCTATATTTTGTTTTTCCCCCCATTTTGCTATTATTGAAGAAAGGCACAAACTATTTAAACATTTTACTAAGAAATTTTAATTGATGAACTTTTAATGAGAAAAGGTAATGAAAGGTAATGAAAATTCCAATACTAGTTGAGTGTCAATTACCCCTATGCCCTATTATTCTGTCTTCTTTTTTGAAAGCCACAGTATGGTTACCCTAGTAAACTACATGTCAATTATGTAGCACTGAACTATTATATGGCTTGTTTTGTATGCAGAATAACTAATCTCAAGCCAGAAATGTTACATGCCTGTATAAGGTATGAAAAATGCTAACTGTTTAAAATGAGAAGTAATGTTTTACAGCTACAACTACATTGTGGATCAAGTCGTGTTCTCTTTACAAACTCAATAGGACAGCTTACCATGCAACAGTTGCAAATAACCATATTAAGTAGGATTTCTATAACATTTGTGTAGAAAATCTCCAGAGTTTATTGCTTGTCCTTGTAATAAATGCTTTGGAAACTAGAAGACAAAAATTGGAATTTTTTTTTTTTTTTTTACTCAAGAACACAGACTACTGTACATATATGAATTACCTGTACTCTTTTCATAGGATGTTCTAACTGATTACAAAAATGCACCAATAGCACTCAAAACTTGGTGTGATTAGATTTTTCATAAAAATGTTAAGTACAAACAGTTAACTTACATTCTAATATTTTTTAATTAAGAGTTCTGTAAATTATGAGTTAGTTTACAATCTAATCTAAGGAATTTGGATATTGCTCCACTGGGATAAAGTATTTAAAAAACAAGTGTTCTGATTTTTAGATGCATTCTCATATAAAGTAGCTACTGTGATGTCTGTATGAAACAACTCTTTCGCAGTTTTGCTGAAATTTGACACATTTGTTCTTCGAGAAAATTTGGCAGGACAGTTAAAATTTTCATTAAGTTATCTTAAGTAATGCGTGCTGTACAAAAGGTTTGAAATGTTAAAATCTCCTATTGAACAGCACTAAATAAAGTAACATTCTGTGCAACTTCAATTATGGATTAGTTTACTGTTTCAAATTTACCTTGACAGCAGTTCTTTTACTAGTCTGTTCCGATCCCCAGCAGAAGCTAATCAAATGCCATCCGCTCAAACACTAGCTCCTTTCCCCTACTGCTTGATATTAAGTTATATGTAAAACTGTACTATCTACACATTACCTTTACACAGAACAGACATCATCAACCTGGAGCTAAAAGTCACATACCTTCTACAACTAACAATAGCAGATCAATCAATGCCATTTTTACATCACTTGATTTGATGTTCTGTTAAAGCTACTGAGCAATCACAACCGTACATGGGCTAGACTTTTTACAACATGAAATGGTAAAGTGATGTTAAAAAGCATATAGTTAAAGTAGTCTACTAATTTATGTAGCTGCATATATCATATGAATATAACTGGTTGCAAAAATGTTTAAACAAATATGTTATATCTCATTGATGAAGCAGTGGGGAAAAAATGAAAAATGCACCAACTTTCAAAACAGTTAACTAAGTCTCTGAATGCACCTGAATGTGTGTACATTTTCCATCTTATTTTATACACCAGTTTTAGTGGTGGGTCCACTTTGGCCTTAAGAATAGGCTCTGTTCTTTAAGACGCTTTACAGCATTTTAAAACATACCTCTCTTATCAATGTATATGCAATTCATAATTCAGTGTACAAATGAGTGTTCAATATACTGGATTATAACATTCAGTAGATGGGTTGCGTTTGGAAAGACGAAAGAAATAACAACATGGACTCACTTCCAGTCCCGGGATATAAAGTACTGCAACTCAAGAAGGCGATGCTCACAATCTTCCACCATCTTTTCAGTGTAAAGATGCTCCATCAGACATGATAGAATCCTACAAAGAGGTAATAAACACATAAGCATGTCAAATATTCATAACAAAAAGAAAGGTATTCATTTTCCAAACCTGCTTTCAATAGTGCGTCTCAGGTGCCTTGGGCTAAAAGTAGGAATCTAACCTGAATTGAACTGCAACACAGGGTTAAAATACAGTATATATTTTTTAAAATGTGCATGTTTGATCTGAATCAAATGAAGTTTTTAGCCATTCTGATGTTTCACTTCATCACAAAATATCCTTTTACTCATGTAAGGTAATATTTTATCTTAAACAGACTGAACTCAGGACAGGCAATTTGGATGGATATCTGATATGATATATGTAATAAACACTGCAAAAACATTTTCTTTAATTTATAAAAGTAGTGTGATCTAAATATAAAGTATTAAATTTGTAAGACAAAGTGTGGCAAACTGAATCAATCACAACTGGCTCAATTTGCTAATATAAACAAGAGCAACATTTTTAGAGAAAACAGCAGTACCATGCTAATTCACTTGTTGTCAACTGATAAAAATTAAAGAAAACTTATTTACAATTTGCAGATGTTCTAATACAGAAGTAATGTTATTTTCCTAAAGTATAGTCACAAGACAGGAACAAAGATCATGAGGTAAATAAGATTGATAACACATAATATCATAAATACATAAATATCTTTTCAAAAGGACACTCAAGATCTTACTGGAGACTGAGCAAGATGCAAGGCTGGGACCACACTTGAACCAATTCCTTTTACAAAAAATTTACTTAACTTTATATTCAGATCACTATGTGTTGAGGAAATCTCAAAGTATGCACAACATTAACATGGATTGTATATGAAGTATTTATCAGGCATATTCTAATGACAAGTATGTGATTACCAAAGTTTGCCTAGCATCATAAGCAACAGGGGTAGGGTACTTGTCAAACACATAACAGTGTGTCCAAGAGGACAGATCAAGATAGGCAGCAGTCAGGATTGAGGATACATGTTGTCCTAGCAAATTAGAGTCTGTTGTCATAGTTTTGCAGACAGTATAAAGAAACACTTACATGGGATCTCCATTACGTATATGTTTGCAGGCTGTCTGAATAACAGATTCACAAGCTTCATTCAGGGCACGATCAATTCTGTAATCAGCACCAGGATCAGTCTCCTGGATAAGTGTTTGTAACTAGTAGTGTTAGGAAAAGGGAAGTTGGAGTGGTAGAGGATAGACAGAGAGAGAGAGATAAAACAAACTATTAATATAAACATATATTTTACATCTTTACATCTTACATCTTGCCTGAAGAAGGGGCCTGAGTTGCCTCGAAAGCTTGCATATTGTAATCTTTTTAGTTAGCCAATAAAAGGTGTCATTTTGCTTGGCTTTTCTCTATAAACATATATTAAGTTTGGTTACAAACCTCAAAACATTAATTTACTAATGCAAACAAAAGCATGCAGTTACTATCGCCAGACTTTTTTGTTTACACTATCTAGTATTATTTCTTTGTGAGTTCTTCTAGATAGCAATATGTGAGATATTTTAACCTTTTCAACTGACATTTCAGGTACAGTAAAGGCTTGATTATCCGTCAGAGGTCAGAACAGAGGTCGTGATGGCTAAGAGAAAAGATGGAAAATAGAACAGCTGCTTTAAAAAAGGATATACAGTAGATTAGTTTAGCGAATAGTTGTATTTATTTACAAAAGTATATTAACAAAATAAAGTATAGTATTAACAAACATTCTAATGACCAGCGAAATAAGCAAATACAACTCAGAGGTACTGGACTCTTCGTTCCATAACGAATGGTGCTCTGTCTTATACTCTTATCTGGGTTATGGAGCACAGCTCCAAAACAATAAAAGAAAGCTTTTCCTACCAATCAGTTTTATCGCCTACCACTTATGTTTTTTTCCTCTATACCACAAACACTCCTGCTTATAGCCTCCTGACTCCCAAATCAAAATTTACTTCCACTACACCTTCCTTTTTCTCCTAACGTCTCCTATCACTCATCTCCTAAGAGGCGTGTCGGCCCCTTACAGAACAGAAGCCCTTCACCCAGTCCCATTACTTACAGCATTCATTCCACCCTTTCTAGTCCCGCACAATACACAAGCTGCCTGAAACTCGTAATATATTAACAAAACATAACAGAATTTAAAGATAAAATTACAATACAGAGAAAATTAACATTAATGCAGAAAAACATTACTGTCTGTGATTTCAATTTTCAAGAATTTTTTCAGTTTTGTTGAAATCGAACTTTATATTATTCACTGTTGATCTTTCTACTCCATAAATTGAAGCAATGCTTAAAGCACTTTTGCGTTTCGTAAACGTTTAATAATTTCATGTTTTTGTGACAATTTCAACACCATATGTATATGTTTATCAGCCATAACAATGTATAGTAGATTAATTATAACAGAAGAGACAAGCTATGAAATGCCATTAAAACTGAAGGTACGTAACTGACACTGATTTCATTGTGGAATGACACATGTTGCTGGGGACGAATACTACCCACTAGCATAAGGGAGAGTTGTTCCAATGTGCACAGCTTGCAGTGTACTGCATGGCAGTAGTACATTTTATTACAGTACATTATTATTAGGGGAAATCAAGGTTTTACTGTAACACCTTTTAGCCTGAAAGTCTTGCCAACCTAAACAGGAGTGCAGTGTATTCTGAACAAGTTAAAATGTAAAGCAGGATTCAGAGTATTTTACATAGAAAGTGAGGCAAGGTCTTACTTAGAATGTTTTCTGCAGACAGTCTGTTTGCAGCTTTAAGCAACTTTTTGATTTCTATGAGAAATTACCTTGGGTTAGTATTATAACTCAGTGTTATCTTCTTTGTTATAAGAAACTGTAAACATGTCAGCTACCCTGCTAGCACAAAGATAGCCAGGTGTGTGCACTTTATATGAGAAGGGAGAGAAGAAATCTGTAGCCTTTAATTAGACTTTTACAAAAGTAGTTTTTTTTAGTTTAGTTGCTACTTTTGACACTTTTGTGAAGCTCGGCTCAGTGTAAAAAGGGACACTTGCTAAGGAGCCTCTCAACAGAAATGGCCACTTTCATGGAGCTCTGTTGCTTAGTTCCTGGGACCGTTGGAAAAGCTCTCTCTCTAACAAGAAACCTTTCTTTTATTCCCAATTAATGATATAATTTGTAACTAATGACCTGAAGCACATTGCAGCTCTTGCCAATATGAAGATATTAGCCAGGTTTCATAATTTTTATTTGCAGCAATTGGTTTTAAAGAAAATAAATATAATTTTTAAGTAAAGGCTTAAATCAGCGTCTCTGTCCATTATATAACTGCAGTCACTTAAATTCACAAAATAATGCTCTTCTGAGGCCCTCTATTGGTGGTTTACTGGGCTGAAATAAAAGACTGAAAGTAAAACAAAGCCCTAGGCAGCAAGCTGCCTGCCATTAGAAGTCACACAGGTTGAATATGCAGGGTACAATATGAACACTGAGACAGGTTAGAGGTTACAGGTAACAGTTGTCCAGCTGTTTCAACATTTCCTCCTATTCTCCAATAGTAAAAGAACCTAAGAGGTTAGTTGGCACCTTTTGTGTTAGGGGACACACCAGTATCAATTCAGAATAATCTCTGAAAAAATTAAGACAACAAAATAAGTATTTATCAAATTCTTCAAAGGTTTGCAGCACTCCACACATTCCAATCAGCACAGAGCAAAGGAAAGTAAGCAGCCTTGAATGTGTTGCCAATCCTTTAGATCAGGGGTCCCCAACCACCGGTCCGCGACCCACTACCGGGCTGCAGCCGTCTGACAGCCGGACCGCGAGAGAACTGCCGGCAACGGAGACTCACTCAGACTTTTCAGAACACTTGGCGGGCGGGGCTTTGTAGCGGCGCAGAGAGAGGAGAGAGACCGAGGTCAGAGAGTATTACAACAAAGTATTGTTACGGCCCCGATAGTTTCCCAATATGACACGAGTCTATAGAAATCGCGTTACTACGAAGTACATTCAGCAAATGCTTTCATTACAACGAAGTGACCTTGAAATGCCTGAATGAATCATCCACAGAGCAGTTAGATCTGTGGTCGCAGCTCAGATGTGCACGTTTGCACAACGATCCCCAAACAGAAACATTGTAAAAAAAAATCTCTTTCTTCAAACTTTCCTCGTACTGTTTTTTTTTTTTTTGATGTTTTTGTTTTCTGTGGTTTTCAGTGATACCTTTTGCTTATTGCTTGTCAACATTTGAAAAACATCCATTGGAATTTAACTCATTGTCACCCTCCTATAGAAATGGCAGACACGAAAAAAACGATAACAGTGTTAATGTTTGTGATGTGCAATCTGTTGGAATGGCAAATGCAAAGCATATGTCTTTGTTATATGCAAAAAAGAAGAAAATCTCGGGTTGCAAACTTATGCGAACTGCTTAATAATAATAGAAATGTTATGTAAATTGTGTATAAAACTGCACCCTTATTGAAGGATGCCTGTGCGCACCCTTATTGAAGGATACCGTCTTGTACGTCCGCTGGCTTGTACGTCCGTAATATACCTTTAATTTTCTCTGCCGGTAATTCAGGTGTGCGCGTCGGTAATATGCCTTTAATCTCATCTGACAGTAATACTGGCTTGTATGTGGCTGTAATATGCGTCACTGTATTGTGTACCTTTAATTTCCTCTCGCAGTAATACTGGTTTGTATTTCCGTAAAATGCCTCTAACTTTCTCTGACAGTAATATCGCGAGTCGCACCGTGCCCCGCGCATGCGCACTTCATCAGAAGACACCCACACACGGACACCTGGACGCACATAGGGATTTTATATATATATAGATGGTACCATAATCCATGTGCTATCTGGAACATGGTAATTATACATTATAAATTTTCCTTAAGAAACCAAACTGTTTAATATATTGAAAAAACAAAAACAAAAAATGAATAAAAATAACAAAATACTTGCATGAAAGCATGTTTAAATTCCATATATCATATTACAAATGCACTTAATTTTAAAAAAACACATTCTTGCATAATCAATGCTTGGAGTTTGTCAGAATTTGTGGGTTTCTGTTTGTCCACCCGCCTCTTGAGGATTGACCACAAGTTCTCAATGTGAATAAGGTCTGGTGACTTTCCTGGCCATGGACCCAAAATTTCAATGTTTTGTTCCCCAAGCCACTTAGTTATCACATTTGCCTTATGGCACAGTGCTCCATCATGCTGGAAAAGGAATTGTTCTTCACCAAACTGTTCTTGGACGGTTGGGAGAAGTTGCTCTCGGAGGATGTTTTGGTACCATTCTTTATGCACGGCTGTGTTCTTGGGCAAAATTGTGAGTGAGCCCACTTCCTTGGCTGAGAAGCAACCCCATACATGAATGGTCTCAGGATGCTTTAATGTTGGCATGACATAGGACTGATGGTAGAGCTCACCTTTTCTTCTTCGGGCAATCTTTTTTCCGGATGCCCCAAACAATTCGAAAGGGGATTCATCAGAGAAAATGCCTTTACCCCAGTCCTCAGTAGTACAATCCCTGTACCTTTTGCAGAATATCAGTTTGTCCCTGATGTTTTTCTTAGAGAGAAGTGGCCTTTGCTGCCCTTTTTTACACCAGGTCATCCTCCAAAAGTCTTTGCCTCACTGTGTGTGTAGATGTGCTCACACCCGTCTGCTTCCATTCCTGAGCAAGCTCTGCATTGGTGGTGCCCAGATCCTGAGCCATGAATAAAGAATGGTACCAAAACATCCTCCAAGAGCAACTTCTCCCAACCATCCAAGAACAGTTTGGTGACGAACAATGCCTCTTTCCAGCATGATGGAGCACTTCGCCATAAGGCAAATGTGATACCTAAGTGACTCGGGGAACAAAACATCGAAATTTGGGTCCATGGCCAGGAAAGACCTCAAACCTTAATCCCATTGAGAACTTGTGGTCAATCCTCAAGAGGCAGGTGGACAAACAAAAACCCACAAATTCTGACAAACTCCGGCATTGACTATGCAAGAATGGACTGCCATCAGTCAGGATTTGGCCCAAAGACAAGGTGTGGGTAGCCCATATAGTTGGGGGATGCAAGGAACAACAGTTCATTAGAATTAGTCCTGTAAAAGTGCTTGAGGTCTTGGGAATAGCTAAAAGAATGCACACTGGAGGGGGATGGAGAGTGACAGACCAAGTCTGTTTGTGTGTGGGTAATCCTGCAAGAGAAGGAACTCATTTATGGAGATTCCCTTTTGCAGCCCTCACTGGAAGGGAAAGGGAGCGGTACAGGGGATTGGCCACAGTGATTCCTTAACCATATAAAATTCAGAGTGTTAGACTCATTCTAGCACCTTACTGCCTGCATTCACTAGCGAGACATACAGTGCAAGAGTTTGGGAGAGAGGAAGGAGTCCTAGACAGAGTGTGGATTTTCTTAGTGCAACAAATTTGTAAATTTAATAATCTTTTCCACCCCCAACTACCCCCACCACTGTTGTTGCTCCAAACCAAAATCAAGATGGAGGAGGAGACAGATAGCTTTTGTGTGTGTGTGTGTGTGCGCACGTGCATTCGTTTGCATAAAGTACTGGTTTGCTGCCATTGATATGCTTATTAAAGCAACACCAGGGAGTGGAGAGAACACCACCAATGTAGGGGAGGTACAGGGATTTTAAACTCTCCTAGGTATATGTAGTGGCAAACAGGAAGATATAATTGCAAGGTGCAGGATCTGGATAATCTCTAGTCCGAAGAACTGAGAGGAAAGGTAACCAGAGTGCAGAGGATCCAGACCCCAGCTCCAGATGTATAAGGAGGGTAGGATAGGTGTCATACTGGGTGATGGAAGAGATCTCTGTGCAGAGTCAGAGACAGGAGCTGAAGATAGGAGGTGGCTGTTTTTGTTTCTCTGAGGCTACTGGTGGCCAAATTGCAGGAATTGTGTGTGTAGCGGTTACAGCCAGGTAAGCACACCATTAACAAGCTAACTGACTGTATTGTCCTTGAACAGTTGTTACAGAGACTTGAAGTTCAAATCCAGACCTGGTTGGTGCGGAGCAGGCCAGCACCTGCACAGGAAGTCATGGAGTCGATTGCGGAGATCCTGGCAGCCCAGCAAAGGACTAACTCACAAGAGACTGCAGTCATGAGTGGGACCAGGAGGTATGCTGGTGAAAGATAGGGGTCGAAGGGTCAGATGTGTGGAAAAGGCTCCTTACGTCTCTGAAAAGAAGGGGATGGTATGTTGCTTTGGCTATAACCAGAAGGGCCACATTCAAAGGTTTTGTCCAAACAGGCAGTCTATCATCTAGACTTTTGTTGTTTTTATTCTTATTTCTTTCATGAAACAACAGTGACTTTACTTTTACCTTTTTGTCACTATAAATAAAGAATAACTTTTTTCACTTTTATAATTGGTGTAGTGTCTTGTTATCTCTCATCTACTGATGTTTGGCTTACAAATTACAAGATGCTCAAAGGAACTATGCAGAACTAAAGGCACAGGGCATCACAAGTGTGCACTGCAGATACTGTGGGCATAAGCATCTAATTGTTAAATTAATACTTATAAAGCTAATAGTAATATTGACTTAAAATATAAAGAATCAACATAACTTTATTGTCAAAGAAGCTATGTGCTTTCATCTGATGATTATACAATACAGGCTTTTTTTTTTTAAAAGTATTAATGAATGAATAAATGGATCAGCGACCATGCCAGGAGACACATTACAAATGTAGTGATCCGAGTGTAAAGAGAACAGCTCTGGAAGGAGGTTCATTTGCAGTGTTTTCACAGACCCAATGTTGTATGCAAATGTGAGAATGGGTTTTCTTGGTGGACATGGAAGGACTAGTACTTTAATACCTGGCCATGAATAAGATGCATTTTTGAAAAAAACTAATGATTTCAGCACAGCTATATTAAAATGTTGGCACACATACTGTAATAACATACAAGGTCTTACAACAGATGTGTATGCAAGCAAAGAAAGCTGTATATGTATTCTTGATATTGCATTCTTTGCCAGTACACCCTTTCTATGCATTGTAATCTTTTCACTCATTGGAATACAAAGTATTCGGAGTGGTGGCTCTGAGGCTAGGGATATGCCCTGGCAAGCGGAAGGTTGCCGGTTCGAATCCCGTAAACGCCAAAAGGTACTCTGCTCTGTTGGGCCCTTCAGCAAGGTCCTTAACCTGCAATTGCTGAGCGCTTTGAGTAATGAGAAAAGCGCTATATAAATGCAAAGAATTATTAAAGTACACAGCCAGCATCAATTTTACATTTAGTGCGCTCAAGCCCACAATGTGCCATGTCATGTGTTTTCCTTTCCCCATATACTGTAATTAGTTTTGGCCATGTACTACATACAGTATACTAACAGTTTTGCTGCTCTCAAACACTTGACAGGCTTTGATGCTGGCAGCATATGCTGTATTCTAAATTGCATGAAATCCTTATATAGGAGCTGGCACAATGTGGATGGAGAGCAGTGAGTGCAAAGCACAGCACTGTAAGGCAACTTTGTCATGTTTCTACAGAAAGTGCATGCCAGACAATGTAAGATGTATGAAAATAAACAGTCAGCTTTCTTTGAATGTGTATATATCTGCTGCAAAACCTTGTGTTTTAAGATTTAACACATGTAATTATGTGCATATGTGATTCAGTACATGCATCTGAATTTCAATACCACTGCACTCAAATCATTTTTTTCTGAAAGGTTCCTCATTTATGCCCAAGTACCACATTGCATCAGTCCTATTTTGACAAAGAATGTACACTGTTCATTGTCACATTTGCATACATTGTAGTGTCTGCTGTGTGGATGCAGTGAAAGTAAGCCTATTCACTTATAGTTTGCTCTGTCTACAAAGTGCCACCTTGCATATTGTTCTTTTCTCCAGTTCATACTGATGCTGGTGGTGTATGTTGTATTTTCAACTTTGGTGAAAACATTTTCACGGAATTTCAGATGAGCTTCTATATGTTTTTTACTGAAATAGCTGGAGCAGCAAAAGTTTTCAGATTAACATTATTTTAGTACATGTACTGAAAAGAAACAACTAATTATTGGTGGTATTTTTCTGCGATTATTGTCTAGAGGAAAAAGAGAGAGAGAGAGAGAGAGCGAGCGACAGAGACAGAGAGAGACATTTCAGCAGCTAGAGTGTTTTTTTAAAGGTGAATAGAATATGTAAATATTGTCAAGTTTGTGTTGCAGGAGAGAGATAGCAATTCACACCTGGGTACCAACATTCAATGGTGTTGCTTGTGGTGGTAATATCTTTTTTTTTTTCTCTTTATACACAAAAAAAACCCATAAGTACTCAATCATTATCAGAGTACAATTTTAGATTTAAAACAATGGCATTTGCAGTGTAGTTCTTTAGGAAAAGTTAAGAAAGGAAAGAAGCATAACCCACACACAGATGAAATAATTCAAGTTTAAAAACAGAGCTAAGCAGCTGCAGTGCTTCTAGTATGGAACCACAACAGGTTCTAGCAGAAGAATCATACAACTGGTCAGACAGCTTTTCACACAGCTTATAAAGGGCCAGAAATGTACATTCAATTTAGAAAAGGTGCAGCACTCCCACCAAAAAAAAAGTTTATGCATTACAGTTCTGTGTAAAAGTAAAGCACCTTTGACAAACTAAATTACCAGCCAGAAAAGAGGCATAGGAAAGCCTTTTATCTGCATAAAAACTATCAGTTTGCTCCAGAGTAACATGTGAGGCCTCTTTCAAAAGCACACGATTTCAGCTACCTTACTGGCAAAAAGATGTCAATCATTTTAACATGAAAAAACAGTATTGAGTTGATGAGAAGCATAAGTTGCTGTGCATTTATTTACAAATACATTTTCTTTCAATTTATTGAGGCACATCAGAAAGCTAATATTGCGTCTTTTCAAAAGCCCACAGACTGGGCATTTCATAAAACAGGTTGAAATAATGACCTGTTAATTACTCTGATAAGAAAACAGATGCTCAATTAGGGACTAATGCTTATTTCCATAAGTGCTCCATCAAACAATGGCTGTGGCATAGAAAAATAATTATAAGGACATTGGAAGTGAACATTATACAGTTTTTTTTACTAGATAAACAGCTGACCTTTGAAATAAAAACTATCTTAGTTACGTTGTGAAAGCTTGGAGTAGGCTGTGCAGTGGCCATTTTGGCAGGCTGTGAAGACAATGGGGAAATGTAGAAAAACATGGAACACAGCATTTTAACAAAAAATGTGAAATTCAACTGTAACAGTAAATAAGAGACTTTATGCATTCTCTGTAAAACCTCCCTTATTATTAGTCCTGGGGATGATGAATGGAACTGTTTAGCATGTACGCTGTTACTGCTCATTTCCTTACCATCATTATGCATAAAAGTCAGGGAAGTAGTTTTGAAGAGTTTCAACATCATAAAATCAATGAAGATTGTACTGATACAAATGCATAAATACAGACCACATATCCATGCCCGATAATATCAGTTGGGTCCTACCTGACTGATGACAATGTGACATTTGTAAAGAATACATATATAGTGCTTTAATCAATAGAAATTTGCACCAAACACTTTGTTTTCTTCTTGAAAATAATACTAGAATGGTTATTTCAAACATTTAATGATTTGACTCACACTATAATCAATTCTAGCCTCCAGTTAAAATGACCTAAAACAGACAATATTCATTTTACTTACTGCCTGCTGGCAAACAGCACCAAGGTTACCCTTCTCCCCTCTGCCAACTCTCATGAGGCAATGAAGAGTGCGCCCCTTGCGGTGAAGGCCAGAACAATGGTGCTCAATTTCACCACGGCAATTCAGGACTATCTCCGGGCTCAGTGAGAAGTCTTCCATTAACATTCTTCGATAATCCAGCATTTCTCCTTGACACTCACCACTGACTGTCCGACCTGAGAAATCAGCAGGAACACTTTCATTACTCATTTCAAGGATTAAACAAAAATGCAACAACAGAATTCCATTCAGGTTTTATAAAATGCCCATAAATAGTCACAGAATGTAATATGCAATTCCTCAAAGATTACTAAAAGCAATAAACGACCTCCTCTTTAGAAAAGTATGCAAAAATCAGCATTTTCCAAACAAAACTAAAGAATACAGAGTTTAAACCACCTGAGGACTTTGAATTTTTTCTACGGAGTAAGTTTTGCTTGTGGAGAATTTCATTCCTTTTTTTTGCAGTGCATTTATAAACTAAATAAAGATTATAATTTTAATCTGAACTGTTAAGCATTTCTTGGAGCTAGGCACATATTCATTTGAAAATGCAAAAAAACCAAAACTTATAGATTTAACAATTGAAAGACTCCAAATAAGAGGAAAACAGCAAGGTTCAAATTCAAACTACGGCATAGTTCTACTACCACTACTATACTACAATGTATTATACCGATGTCACTAGTGTGTGTAAGTATTAATTTTTTTTATTTATAAAAAAAAAAATTGAATGAAAAAAAATTGAGTGGTCAAATGACTTTCTTTTCTTTTTTTAAATGAACCCAAAGAGACTATCCATTCTGTTACTTTTTTATCCACAAGAAGGAGTAGGTGATACTATACTGAGCAAATCCAAGAAAATAATTTTTTAAATGTAGTTACCTGATAAGTTCGTATTTATTTGCATGTGAAAATATTTAACAATGATATAGTAATAAGAAGTTACAAGAATTTCTTAGATTTTCCAAAAACGTAGTGATATCTTGTGCAACTAGAAAAACAAACCTCTTAAGCCAAGTCAATAAGTGTTTTTAATAAATTCAATTAATTCAAATAAAGCTGCAGTATTGGATGGGTGCACATCACATACAGCTTTAAGCGCAAATGAAAAATGAGAAAATAGTAAAATAACTTGTACACTTGCGTGCTTTTATGTATACATGTAACTTGTATGTTTTAAATGTATGTATATGTATGTATATGTATTCATATATGTATACAGAAACACACACACATATACATACAGTTAGGTCCATAAATATTTGGACAGAGACAACTTTTTTCTAATTTTGGTTCTGTACATTACCACAATGAATTTTAAATGAAACAACTCAGATGCAGTTGAAGTGCAGACTTTCAGCTTTAATTCAGTGGGGTGAATAAAACGATTGCATAAAAATGTGAGGCAACTAAAGCATTTTTTTTAACACAATCCCATCATTTCAGGAGCTCAAAAGTAATTGGACAATTGACTCAAAGGCTATTTCATGGGCAGGTGTGGGCAAGTCCGTCGTTATGTCATTATCAATTAAGCAGATAAAAGGCCTGGAGTTGATTTGAGGTGTGGTGCTTGCATGTGGAAGATTTTGCTGTGAACAGATAACATGCAGTCAAAGGAGCTCTCCATGCAGGTGAAGGAAGCCATCCTTAAGCTGCAAAAACAGAAAAAACCCATCCGAGAAATTGCTACATTACGAGTGGCAAAATCTACAGTTTGGTACATCCTGAGAAAGAAAGAAAGCACTGGTGAACTCAGCAACGCAAAAAGACCTGGACATCCACGGAAGACAACAGTGGTGGATGATCGCAGAATCATTTCCATGGTGAAGACATTAATTTTTCTGAATAATGTGGCCAGTTCAATGCATTAAAAAAATATAGATGCATCCAGGGCAGCCAACAAGGCGATCATCTCAGGCAGTACCTTGGTCTGGGCTGCATTTTCATATACAGGTAAAATTCCATTATAACGAATATCTTTACAACGAAATTTTCCTTACAACGAAGTATTTTTATGGTCCCAACAGCTTCCCCATATGACACAAGTCTATAGAAATCTCGTTACTATGAAGTACATTCAGCAGATACTTTCATTACAACAAAGTGCACAAAAGACCTTGAAATGCCTGAATGAATCATCCACAGAGCAGTTAGTTCTGTGACCGCAGCTCAGTTGTGCACAACAATCCCCAACACTAATTTTTTTTTTCTTTCTTCAAACTTTCCTCATACTTTTTTTTTGCCTTTTTTGTTTCCTGCGGTCTTCAATGATACCTTTTACTTATTGCTCGTCAACATTTGAAAAACATCCACTGGAATTTAACACATTGTCACACTCCTACAGAAATGGCAGACACGGAAAAACGGTAACAGTTCATATTAGAAAAAAAAACATTTTTTTGCAGCTCTCGATTGCTGCAAAAAGAAAAAAGACGTTGCCAGTGAATTTGGAATTTCGCCATCGACACTGTCAACTTTCTTGAAAGACAGAGCAAAAAAGCTGAAATCTCGGGTTGCAAACGTATGTGAACTGCTGCATTTGAAGACGTCGAAAAAGCGGTTCTTATGTGGTTCAGTGATGCTCGTTAAAGAAACATTCCTATTAATGCAGCACTCATTCAAGAAAATGTGAGGTTTGTAAACTCTCTTGGGACCTCCCCCAACTAGACAGCAAGCCAAACAGCATCCCGAAGCGAGATCTCCGCATCTATACGGGGCAACTGCAGGCTCAGAGATATGCTGCATCTCTCCGCCAAAGTAAACAGAAAAGATCTCGATGGGTGATGCAAGGTTAGGAGCACATAAACTGTAAATGCAGATACTGTAACAGGATTACTTGATCACTGACCTGGCCACGATCCTGCCTGACTGCTATATCTGTGTATAGCAGAGTGGCAGATCACGCTACAATAAAGAACTGTGCCGTTCCTGTTTCAAGCTGAATAAAGCTGGTTTGCTAAAGTACTGAGACTAAGCCTCGTGTCTTGGGGTGCAAGACAGGGACTTATAGCGCAACCCCAATCTTTTATGATTTGCTTCTGTGGTGCTTCACTGCAGTAATGTGAGCCTCCTATTGCCCTGCCCCAGCAATGGACAAACAATCTTCCACAGACGCTGCAATTGCGCTTTAGGACGCACTTCAGCATGTCGTTCCCGTTGGATGGGGAGTGGGGGGTTTCAAAAGAGTACAGAAACCTCACCATATGTAGAAGAAATAATGATTTGGCTCCTGACTGATAACTGTGCTGCCCACAGCATGCTTCCACATTCAGAAAATGTTCGCTTTGAATACCTCCCACCCAATTGCACGGCAGCACTTCAACCATTGGATTTGAGCATCATTAGCACCCTGAAAGTGTATTATCGCAAGTAAATGCCGAGAAAAATTCTCATCAGCATAACTTGTAGGGAAGGCGGCACGGTGGCGCAGTGGGTAGCGCTGTTGCCTTGCAGTTGGGAGACCTGGGTTCGCTTCCCGGGTCCTCCCTGCGTGGAGTTTGCATGTTCTCCCTGTGTCTGCATGGGTTTCCTCCCACAGTCCAAAGAAATGCTGGTTAGGTGGATTGGAGATTCTAAATTGGCCCTAGTGTATGCTTGGTGTGTGGGTGGGTGTGTTTGTGTGTCCTGCGGTGGGTTGGCACCCTGCCTGGAATTAGTTCCTGCCTTGTGCCCTGTGTTGGCTGGGATTGGCTCCAGCATATTATATATATATATATATATATATATATATATATATATATATATATATATATATACACATACACATACATATATATATATATATATACACATACATATATATATATATATATATATATATATATATATACACATACATACATATATATATATATATATATACATACATATATACATACATATATACACATACATACATATATATATATATATATATATACACACATACATATATATATATATATATATATACACACATACATATATATATATATATATACACACATACATATATATATATATATATACACACATACATATATACATATATAT